>NW_018408772.1:596690-616291 GCF_002113885.1 Mizuhopecten yessoensis | reverse complement strand
CACTGGTTATACAGACAACAACACTATACCGCCACTGGTTATACAGACAACAACACTATACCGCCACTGGTTATACAGACAACAACACTACACCACCACTGGTTATACAGACAACAACACTACACCGTCACTGGTTATACAGACAACAACACAACACCACCACTGGTTATACAGACAACAACAATACACCGCCACCGGTTATACAGACAACACCACTACACTGCCACTGGTTATACAGACAACAACACTACACAACCTCTGGTTATCTTATACGCCACTTCTATTCTGATACAGTTGTCTGTCTGACTGCAACACAATCGATTTAAAAGCCTAAAATCACAACAGAATATTGAGGAAGTAACTTCTGACACGCAATGAATACAATTACAACCGCAAACTTCCCTGTCTCGGTACAACCTATCCCAAGCAACCTATCTAAAAGTCACACGATTTGCAAACTAGATTATTTTTTCTCACAAATAGTCAAAACTACTGGACTGGTACTTATACAATCATAAGTATGGTCCCTAGATTTCCAGATTTCTTTTTTTTATATGTACAACGATATCTTATACTCTATGCGAAACAGCGACATGTAAAATGTGCTTAAACTCCTTAGGAAATCGCATTTCTTTCAAAATAAGGCAAACGAATGTTACCATATTCATATTCAATACTTTTATTTGAAAAAGAAAATGTTGCAAACTTGGTACATTACTTATGCTACAGAAATACACCGGCATTCTAGAGTCCGATTTCTTTCTCAAATAAGATAACGTACAAAATCGCAGTTGATTGACATAGTGTGTGGCAATGTGAGGGTTTGTTGTATGACATAATGACTGGTTCGCCCGTTGTCAGTATAATGTGACCGAGTAGGGTGACCTGCTGGGATGTCTTCGGCAGTATGTTTCAGTGAGGTAGCACTATAAAGTCGGCATCAGTTCCGCGCTATCACAAGGAGACAAACACGAACATATTGCAGCCTACCAAAACACACACGCATACACTACACGCATGCATCTTGTGCACAAGGGAGGCCGTCCTTAAATGACCATGGCTGTTGATAGGATGTTAAACAATACAAAACAATACCAAACAAAATGTATGACAGGATAGTTGTTTTTTTTGTAGCCATAATTTAATATTTGTATAAATCAATGATGACCACAAGAGTAGGAAATATACAGTAAAATATTGGTATTCCTAAGTATTTTTGGGCTTACGCTATTTTCATTGGTAAAAAAACCTCGAATGATAATAAGTACTCCTCACTGCGATTAGTTCATGCTCACCTGGTTATTACTTACTTCCAGAAACTCTTACATGATGCAATATAAATATACTAAAAATATGCAGCACATAGTAAGGACGTATAGATAGACACCTATAATAACATTCGCTATCGTGGCCGGATCAATGGCTAAGATTCAGTCAGCGACCGACAAAGGCTTTGACCTAGTATTGTGCCAAATGCAACTCATTTTGAGGCTACATTAAGCATTATTATTCTTCGTCGATTTTACAGCGTGTCTGATTGGTTTAAACACATCACAGTAGAGGATTATAAAATATTGATTCTCCCTCACGGGAAACAATTTCCTAGTATCCCTCTCGGAACCCCTTACACATGATCGGTCGTCAACAATGGCTTATGATAAGTTCTTTTTACACAACCAATATATATTTTTATGTAACGTTTCGATGGCTAGTACGAAATGTACACTGTCACCTTTATCAGACAAATGACCAATGAAGCGTATGCACACAAAGGTGTAAAATGTGTACGAGTTGTCCATAAAATCGATATCGATTTCGGCTACGCTGGAAACGAATGTACAATAGTTGTTATATATGTACCGAAATGACTCAATTCCGCTACGCTTTGTTAACACTTGGTCATAAATGTGCGATAGTCTTTGAGCCCCCTCGTCTCGATTTAGAACTGACCCACTGCGGCGAATCCAGATGGCTTCCTTTTTCTGCCGCTTGAACAGATTGCTCTCTCTGTCCCTTTGAAGTTATCCCAGTCAATCATATGGTTTTTCAAGAAGCAATATAATCGTATAATCAAGAAGGGGTCACAGAAATATTTGACCACACATATCAACACTATAGATGCAACTAACAACATCAAAATTAATTTACATGTGAGGAAGAAACCTATGGCACAATGCCCTTCCTAGACACTCTACTGGTTAAGAAAGAAGACGGAACCGTGAAGGTATTGGTCTATAAAAAAATATCTATACGGACCAATACCTGAACTTCAAATTTCACCATCCTTTACACCAGAGGTTAGGCGTCATACGCACATTGCTCAACCGATGTGATACAATAGTCACAGAACAACAGGACAAAACACAAGAGCAGAATCATATCGCTAGGGCAATGAGAACATGTGCATATCCGGAATGGGCCCTAAAACGGGTAGAAAACAGTGTAATGAGAGGAATAAGAAAAGGCCAGACAAGGATAAGAACAAAACCAAATGTCAAGCGGTCACTGTATATATAATAATTATAATATACAACATTTATATACCGCCCTGTGTAATTTGTAAAATTACTCTAAAGCGCTTTACAACATATGGATAATAGTAATGGTTATAATTGTAAAAACAAAGGCGTACCATCACTTTTATACATTTAAACTGCCGAATACAGACGATGTTCCTGATCTGGTAGTACAATGTAACAGGATTTGGCAATAGCGTTCACTTGGTTCTCCGTGTTCAGAGAACTATCAAAGTATACCCCTAGGTTTTTCACAGCTGGAACAGTCTCAATAGTTCTGGAGCGACCTTGTGCTGGAGAGCCATTGTTTGCAGACACTTTGGGGAAAAGCCGATTAGTTCCGTCTTTTCCTGATTAAGCTTAAACATGTTGGCGTTCATCCAGATACTGATATCTGTCAGACAAGCTTCCAGACTTTCTGATTCTGTATTCCAACTGTCCTGTGGTTTGATGACCATGTAAATTTGTGTGTCATCGGCATAGCAATGATGGGCGAAGCTCGAGGGAAACATGATTTATCTCGGAGAAACAACTCTACAGATCTCCCTCACACCAGGGCAATAAGTGTATATTAAGAAATTTCTTAAAAAAAACGATCCACTCATGAATTTAAACAATCACAAATGGAGGTATTAACTTATTATCATCCGAGTTGTTTTACCAATGAAAATAGTGTAAGCACAAAAGAACTTAGAAATAGCAATATTTCATTGTATATTTCCTACTCTTGTTGTCATTATACACATATTAAATCATGGCTACAAAAATTAAAGTGATAACTGTGACTACTTTTGGACCAATTGAATAAACGTTTACAGAAAGTATGACATCTCAATATGCCTCCAACCAAATACATTTCTTAATCGAATTCGGTCCTATATCTACTTTTTATCTCAGATTTTATAGACATATTCATACATATGTATAAACCTTACTCTATCAAAATACTTAATCAATAGGAGGCACGGTAGTCTAGTGGTAGGGCGCCGGGCTCGTGACCGAAGGCTTGCGGGTTTGACTCGCGGCACGGCACTGTGTTGTATCTTTGAGCAAGATACGATACTTCGTTTGTTCCAGTCTACTCAGCTGTAAATGAGTACGTGGTTGAGCAGAGCTAGAATTGTTAAAGCTAGCTGTGGCAGCACCGGCTGTGTGCTCCCCAATGAGTTGAGAAAGATATTGGATGGTTGCAAAGGCCCTATAACCACGGATAATAATTTGTTAACTGCTTTGAGACGACCTACGAACTAGGTTGTGATAAAGCGGTATATAAGAACATCGAATTATTATTAACTAATATTTATAATCAATAGATAATCATATAGGTAAGGACACAGCGACACGACACGCAGTCGATTATGGATTATTATCAATCTCCTTTATGCTTTTTTTTTTACAAACTGATTTCGTAATCCCCAAAATTAATCCTCATTGAAATAATTTGCATTATATCTTATGAATGCATTTCGTTGTTTGGTATCCAACGTTCTATATTTACATGTGTATGTGTTTTAGCTGAGTGACCCAGAAAGTGACTTCCTCAGTTCCGAAGACCAGACTCTCACTGTTCATATAGAATGGATAGACTCCCATCTCCTCATCAGTCCAAACTTCCACAGCCTTGACGACGCCACCCGACTACACAAACACCAAATGATGTAAGTTAAACTGATGACGTCATCGATCAAAGCAAACACTCCATTATATCAACAGGCTCGTAAAAACCAGTTATTGTAAATACTATGTTGTAGAACGAAAAGAATATAAACAATAAAATAATGCCAACATAGATGTAAGTATGGCATTGGTGGTTTGGTTTCTACATTTATGATTGTTATATTCATACATACCTTAGCAATCGTGACGCAATGTCGTTAGGCTAGCTGGGAAAGTTCGTGATTTGACATTACCATATTTAATCATCATGTATGAGAATACCTGGCAAGTGCTCAACCTTCAACTATCTGTGGTCAAGGACAAGGTCACGACCACTATTTATTGGCCTATACTGTATGTATATCTTATCACCAATCTAGAGAGTTCATCCCTACGTATTATTTGACTAAATTTGATATACTGGTCATGCATAAGAAGACCCTAAGGAGTTTGTGTTTCATAAGGTCAAGGTCAAGGTCGTCATCACTACTTATAGAAAGTCAAGTATGACAACAAGTTACTAACAATATATTACAAGTGTTATTTACATACGCACCACAAGTGAGAGGATTTGTACTATATATGATATACCTTGCTGTCAGAGTAATATTTTTCAACTAATTAATCTCATATGGGACTACTCATGCGTAAATGCCGATAAGGTACATGTACATGCGCGTGCAATGACCAATACTAATTGTACTTAAACATAGACTAGTATATATGCCAAGGTGGTATGTGCCCATGCATGGATGATGGATGATTACATTATTGAAGATATATTTTAGTAATTGTAGATGTCAATTGGTATGTATAAATGCACGGGTATTGACTATGATAATATATATACTGCGGAGCTGTGCACCTTGATGAACACTGATGACTTGTGAGAAGCATAGTTGATTGATATACTTATACAATCTCATTTCCTTTATATTGTTCGGATTTCGTCTAACGTAAACATTGAAGAAATAGCATGCACTTTTTACATGTGCGGTTGGGAGATATAGAGGTTACACAACGAGTGGTTGCTGAATATCGTATTTATTTCACTCGAGTAAGTTAATTTTCAAAAGTTACAAAATACACGAGCTTTAGCGAGTGTCTTTCTGTAACTTTTGAAAATTAATAACGAGAGTGAAATAAATACCATACTTAACAACCACGAGTCGTGTGATCTGTTTCTACCACATACACACATGTGTGTGTTGACAAGGCTGGCGTAGTGATATGACCCATATGTAAAAAGTCACTCATTCAAAAATGACTTTCTTTTACAAATTTAATAATTGTCAAAATTAATGTTTCGGCAACAACTTCATGAAAAAAATATAATAGATGAACAACTTTAAATATTGAGAGTAGCAGTATTGCATTAATTTATATAACTTAACCACGGACTATATGCGCGTAAGCATATCGTACGAAGTCTGCCTCCCGCCAGAGACGTATAAATACATTATTATACGTCTCTGCTCCCGCCAAGTGATGAAGACGAACGTATCGCTGTCAATGTCCAAAACCATAGGCCTACGTTTCTTCGTGACGGTTCTATGGTTGACGTTTATTGTGAAAGTTCAGCCATAGTCAGGCCGTCCAAATAGCGATAACGAGACGTTGGGGGAACGGAATATTTTCAGACACTGTGACAGATCTTGTTTTGGTTTCACGACCTGGACACGCGACGGTGTGACGTCGAAACGATATCGAGCGTCTGTAGCAATTTTGCCTGAAACTAACGATCAAATCTTTAAGTATTACCTTCTTTTAATATTGCCTTAATAACCCCCTTTTCCGCATAACCTCACAAAGTCACCAACATGTGTTGGATGTTGACAGCAGACGACGTAAACAAAACAGCATGTGGCAAAAAGCGCGTGGAAAAAGTCGTTCCGGTCAAAGTTCATCTTCTCGACCAATCAAAACTTTTGAAGGTCATATACCTAGTGTGGTATATAACTCATATTTATCTAACAGTTTGCGTGTTTATACAATGATCTGAGAGTGGAATAACACAGCGTATTGTGGTAGAAATGTGTGCAATCAATTTCTGAGTGGAAGACTATAGCGTGAAGAACCCATGGACTTTACAGTCAGAAACTTGGGGGTTGATTCGGCACTTATCCCTCAGATGCATTTGTATATATCAGCATGTATTAAACTTTTATAAAATTTAAAATCAAATTGCAAAAAAGTATAATAAGTCAAAATTACTTAATTTCCATTTCTACCGGATATTATTTGAATAAAATAATATGGAAGGAACTTAAAATAGGCTTAAGTCTGATGTTCAATCCAACTGATCATGATTATCAATAAAATTTGTTTAAATTGAAATAGTTCGTAGTTTCTAGATTCCAATTTTGTAATAGTTTTGTGCGTTATTTGTAGCCATAATTCTCGGGTATTAATCCGAGTAGTTTTAGATGTTTATTGGACAGGCGGCGACTCTTCTAGACTTAACTGACAGTGAGGCTCATCTCCGTACCGAGTTGCCTCTACAGAGGCATGTCTTCAGATACAAATATTAACTGTTCATTGAAAACTCGTCCGCCTGTAGAATTTGGTAATATGGCTTCTTGAAAGGTAGACAGCAGACCTAAGTGACGCTACTAAGCACATGTTCGTGGCTGCCGACATCAGACCTAGGTGACGCTACTAAGCACATGTTCGTGGTTGCCGACATCAGACCTGGGTGACGCTTCTAAACACATGTTCGTGGCTGCCGACAGCCGACCTAGGTGACGCTACTAAGCACATGTTCGTGGCTGCCGACATCAGACCTAGTTGACGCTACTTAGCACATCTGTGTGGCTGCCGACATCAGACCTAGGTGACGCTGCTAAGCAAATGTTCGTGGCTGCCGACAGCAGACCTAGGTGATGCTACTAAGCGCATGTTCGTGGCTGCCGACAGCAGACCTAAATGACGCTACTAAGCACATGTTCGTGTCTGCCGACATCAGACCTAGGTGACGCTACTAAGCAAATGTTCGTTGCTGCCGACAGCAGACCTAAGTGACGCTACTAAGCACATGTTCGTGGCTGCCGACAGCAGACCTAGGTGACGCTACTAAGCACATGTTCGTGGCTGCCGACAGCAGCCCTAAGTGACGCTACTAAGCACATGTTAGTGGCTGCCGACAGCAGACCTAGGTGACGCTTCTAAGCACATGTTCGTGGCTGCCGACAGCAGAGACCTAGGTGACGCTACTAAGCACATGTTCGTGGTATGAACACAAAGCAAAATACTCGTTTACTTACAAGACCTGTTGAAGAGAACCAGGCAATTTTTACATGAAACGTTTCATAGTTGTAATTCAGTTGATTTGCACTGGGCTCGGGTCCCTTCGTGTTGTCATGCAATACACCAACCTCACACTCCATAGGTCGTGTGCCACCTACAACATTTCCAGTACGACCACTTGCAACGTTAGCAAATTCTACCATTCTTTTCTTTACATGTAGTTAATATAAAGAACGTTTACATTTCCCTTAACTTTTCGATTTATCGTAAGGATGCATGCTGTCAGTTTTGTCTTGTCGCTTCCTGAGGAACATTTTTGCTCGTCTGTGTTAACAATTTAGACTCTCTCTACATCAAAAATGAGAAATCAATAAATTAAAGTTAAATTTACAATCTGATTATTATTATTAAGTCATTGAATTTTATCAGCTGCTGTATTGCTATTAAAAGCCATGTGGTATGTTACACGTTGTGTTTCATCCAACGCGTATGCAATTGAGAATAGTTTTATCCCTGGTGATTTATATCGCTAGTAACATCGTTAATGAGGATGTCTCGATGGTTATATTAGCCCTAAATTATACAAACCCTAAGTGATGAAATCATGTATAGTCTGTTTACAACCAAACTCCCTAAAGAAGTCCGAACAAGAATTGGTAAACAATCTAATTGAGACGTGCATATTGATCTGTATCTCATTACGTGTAGTTAGTCAGAACGAACTCGCATTTTGTTACCTTGCCAACTTTCAAATACCCAAAAATATTGACCTTCATTTAACGCTTGCTTTATTCTCTCATTCTGAGTTAAAAATAAAACAAGCAAATTCGTGGAATTTATATCCCCCGCTTGCAGGACATATTTTAGGTTAACATTATTGAGGTTAGGTGTAAACATTTGAGTATCGTGCTGTTGAGACATAATGTATAGCTTGAAACCCTATACCTCATTGATTATCTGTAAATATGCACAAATCACATCGGTTAGCAAACTAAGCATGAGTCGGATGTGCATACGGAATTTGGTTGAAACATCTGAATAATATCTACAGCAATTATCACAAGAAAACCAAAGAGTGCCCGAGATGGGTGGCAAGACAGAGGAACACTAACATCGTTATCAAGTTTGAATGAATTTAGCTAATATTTGCTAGAGTTATTAAGCCGAAACTGCAGAAAATTATGTTTTTCATTAATCAAAGGGTCATAACTCTGCCAAATGGATTCCTATTAAAGTAAACTTGGCGGAGCTCTTAATGAGTTGAAACCTGTTACTAAGTTTGAAGACAATCGGATAATATTTGCGAGAGTTAATGAACTTGGCCGAGCCCTTAAGGCATTGAATCATGTGACCAAGTTTAAAGAAAATCGGTTAATATTTGTTGTAATTATTGCACGGAAACGAAGTGTGACAGACAGACAGACAGACAGACGGACAAACCCAAATTAATATCCCCCATTAGGGTGAAAGCGGGGGATAATTATAAATACCACGACGTCAACATAACAGGACAATATTTTAAACATAAATTTTACCGATAAAAGAAAACAGGAAAACAGTGCGACACCAAAACATAAAAGCAAACAACATAAATCATAATTACAAAAAGATGTGCAACTATAGTGACTATTGGGAATAATGATTTTAGTATTGTCAATGAGACTGTCACACATGGAAGCAGGTGTCTGGAGTCGTACATGAATATGTGTCAGAAACAGGCTGTATTGTGTTGATAATCCAAGCACCGAAATTAATGCTGGTTGGATTTGGTCGACCGAGTACTTCCCTGACCCAATGTCACATCCACTCCTAACCAATAAGTCAGAATGGAGAGTGTGAACATCATCTACACGGCGACAGATGAAGTAAATGGATTGAGGTCAAGGCTTGAGTGAATATGAAGTTAAGTGTTGGAAATTCGTCCATCTCCAATAAATACGAATGAGTGTACACAGTAATTACTCTGACGTAATAGAGCCTAAAAGTCTTTCAGTCAACTTATGAAGAAAGACACATTAACTTTAATAGTCCAGTGATTATGAAGTAAACCAATCCTGTGAGCTGGCCTTGTCTGGGTCCGATGATAAACACGTATTATTGGCATCGCACTAATATATAATCCATGTGATAATTGACTTGAGTTCGTCCTTGAAGTGATCTGAATGGTGACCTTGACCTCTGCGCCATGCGTCCTGACAGTTTAACTGGTACAGCTCTGAAACCGTCTCGTAAACCTGTCAGGATCGACGATTCGGTCTTTCCTGACAAATCTCCTATCCCCATTTCTTTGAATATATTTAAATTTATGAGTTAAAGAAAATGTAACAATCATTTCATGATAGTATTTTTATTAGTCCGTCGTATCCTTCAACGTTTCTATAAAAAAGAACACCTCAATTTGTTTATAACTGAAAATGATTTAATATGTCATACTGTTATTGAGTGTAAGTTTGTCAATCACTATGCCCGTTTAGTTACTATTACAGTGAATGGATTACAACCTCCCGATTGACGGCAGCACTATGTGTTCTGTGCTTTGTATAGCTGATGACGTAATATATCATTGGAGTCCCGGGTGGTAACGGTTACGCTTACTCTTCGGGAAAACAAGGTTTCTTGTGTTGCTTTGTTATTCTCAGTTTCTCTTTGTCGTTTGTTTCGACCATGGGTTCGAATAATGTCCTTTGTTATTGAAGATAATATGATACTTTCTGTTTTGACATGAAATGAAACATTGTAGACGTTTGCCATAGATAGACGTTTGCCATTGATAAATAGAATGGTACCACACCAATAACAAAATAAAATCTATTTAGATGTAACTCGTATAGGTTCTGCCTGGACCGGTACAACTTTGGTATTGATCAATGCAAATGAATCAACTTTCTAATCAGGCGACTGTCATTAAACGGTGTCGTGCGTGTATACACCCTTTTGTTCATAACAAGGCACGTGACGTTGAGTGTATTAGTCAGGAAAGGAGCAGGTGGTTGTATTACCGTCTATACAGAACAATTTACAATCGAACGAACACAACTATAAGTGTGTCTGGTCAAAGCTTACTAATGTTCTTTTTAATGCTTGTTCAAATTAAAACACACGTACTTAAATCAGTTATCATCATACACACCAATGGAACTGTTACCATTTATTTTATGGTATATTTTCAGGCGAGAAATTCTGGCGTTACAGGCGGAAAACTACGCTTTGGAAAAGCAAGTTTACAGCTATCAGCAATCGATCGCCAGGACTAACGCCAGGTGGCCCAGTGGTAACAGCCAGGACGAACCGTCTGTATACGACAAGCGAAAGTGACCTAGAGTTACTTTCTCTTACTTCCGTTGCACGCAACACAATTAACACAAAACGAATGAGACATCTCACTGCCCATGCTGAGTCTGTCTGTTGTTCAATGTAAGACTAACTGATAGACGTGCCCCCTAGTACATTTACTAGACACCTAATAGTTACCTTCCAATCTCGTTTTAGTAAGCTCTCAGTCGTTACATTTTCGATCTTAAAATCTTTCCGGAAATGATGACAGAAACTATCACCAAATTGAATGTTGTCCTGTTTCTGATAAATGAATTCAGTTATTCCCACATAACACATAACCAGTGATCCCCAAAGGTCCGCTCCGGCAACCATGAGGCCTATGCAGACATCAGAGTAATCAAGACATGTTCTCCCCTGATAGTATATTTACTGCTTCCGGTGCTGGTTTTGGTGTTGATGCTGATGTTTGATGATCGGTTTCCGTTCCAGATACTCCTCATGGTGTTATTGTCGCTTCTACACCTGGTTAATATCAAATGCATTTTTGTTAAAAGTGACGTGAATATGTTTGAATCGATGAGAGAAATGGAATATATATATATTCTGATATTGATAAACCTGAGAGTAAAACAGTACAATTTTACGAAAAAAATAGCACACATGATGGATTAATTTTAGAGTGCATTTGTGTGACGTGAAATTTGCTAACATTACAGTGGATGTCTCCTGTGAAATTGGCTAACATTACAGTGAATGTCTCCTGTGACATTGGCTAACAATACAGTGAATGTCTCCTGTGACATTGGCTAACATTACAGTGAATGTCTCCTGTGAAATTGGCTAACATTACAGTGAACGTCTCCTTATTGCGTCTGTACATTACACTACCCTACGGCAGCACTCCTTCGGTGGACATTGTGTCCTCCTCTCGCGCCTTACCATAGACTACGTGTGAGATACCTTGATTAGGATGGAATGTTGTTCATCACCTTTCTAGTCTTTTTACTGCTACAATCATCAGGCCGTCAACCTCTCACGCTTGTGACAATCTTGACACTGTATCACAGATGTTAGTATGTGTGCGTGTTGGTTGTGTCTCCTTTTATCATAGGTTTCTGTGTGAACAAGTGTCCGATTATCATTTCATATCTGTTGAAATAAAGTATTTTTTCTCTTTGCATATTATCCTGTTATATATTACCAGACATATATTTAGTTGATAAAGCGTCTAACAACACCACCTTTGTCTAAATGAACTGTTAAGTAGCCTACGGTTACGGCTCTTTTTGTGGCACATGGTAAATACTCCCCAACGAATCATGATATTCCAGACTCAATTTATTTATCGTCGATCTGTTCTCAGACATTATAGGGCACCACTAATACCAGTTAATCACGTTCACCTCATCCATCATCGCTCATTTAGACAAATTTTTCAATATTTTAAACAAAATCAGAACCATGGAACCGCCAGACGTTGA
This sequence comes from Mizuhopecten yessoensis, assembly GCF_002113885.1. Classification (NCBI taxonomy): domain Eukaryota; kingdom Metazoa; phylum Mollusca; class Bivalvia; order Pectinida; family Pectinidae; genus Mizuhopecten; species Mizuhopecten yessoensis. The sequence goes on along the minus strand of NW_018408772.1, from coordinate 604,116 downwards.
ACATTTTTGTAAGAATCTCTTCAGTTAATGATAAAAGGAGGGAGGGAGAGAGGTTAGTCAATTTACTTAGACGATGTGTGGTTGTCTTCCCGCTTCTGTATTGTTTTCTTACCTAGACTGTATGTCCTATATTGTCCTTTGGTTGTGACGCTGTGGCAACTATCTCATTTTTCTTTTAATCAATTATTCCAAAAACGGATGACGATAAACTGTGTTTTGTTTTTTCATTTAAATGTGCATATCAAACAAATGTTACATAGAGCTATGCTATTGGGCGTTTACTAATGATATCGTCGCAGGGCTATACAATGGTGCGCGGACCCGACACGACCTTGCACACGTCGCATTAAGGTGAGTATAACGGAATGCCATATTGTATTTATTTGTCTCCAAAGCAAATTAGGCACAAACGTGGATGGCAATAAAACCAGACGCTGTAAGTTTACACAAGAAATATTGGTGATGAGACACTCGAAATCTATCAGACAAACATGCAAAACTATCACACTTGCGAAATTGCCTCCAGGTACTGAGATTGTGTGGGCATATAGGTTGTCACGACAGGACAGCCGGGCACAGCATACGGCTTATCACGGCAGCCGGGAACAGCAGAGATCCGATGCTACTCTGGCTCTGTACATCAGAAACACACAACCACTGGGACTGGGCTGCTGTAATACTACCATATAATTATAAGGGGACTTAACAATGGGAAATTGTATTCCTAAAGACTCACGCAACCCGTTACCAAAACGGCGTATGGCACCCTGCACCGTTGTATAAACCAGAGGAGCGATAATGAACAGATTTCCCTGTGTTTTGTTTCCAGTTCAAAGTGACGATAAGCCTGGCAGTAGGATCATTGCTCGTTTCACTCCCAAGAACATGACATCCGAACTCTACTAAACATTAACAGTATATACCCCTACAAATCACTGATAGAAACATAAAAGTATTTCTAGCGTTGTTTACAAAAACAGAAAATATTTAATCTGAAAATTTGTAGCGCACTTTGCGGTAGAGGAAATGACATTCATACTGTTATTACACAGCATGAGAACCCTCTTCAATATACTATAACATAGGTAATTTATTCCAAATGACCACTCTGTAAAAATTATTAGCTATACTTTGTTTTAATTTACGATTCACATATTGTTTAAGTTGAATACAAAGGGGTGTATAAACAACAATAACAGGAACTTTGGCTACACCAGAGCACCAAAATAGAGACAGAGACAGAGACAGAGACAGACACAGAGACAGACACAGAGACAGAGACACACACAGAGACAGAGACACACACAGAGACAGAGACAGAGACAGAGACACACACAGAGACAGAGACAGAGACAGAGACACACACAGAGACAGAGACACAAACAGAGACAGAGACAGAGCGCAGAACAAAGGATACTGAACAGTCATCAAATCCGTTATCCGAACACAAAGTCGATAAAACTAGGACAAAATAGGAGTAAAGGAAATATTTACATGGAAACTTTTCAAAACATACAATTGTATGTTCTGGGATAGTGAGAACTTCTCAGTTCATTAGTTTAATGGTCAACGCGTATCCTGCAAATAAGGTTAATTAGAAAAGTCTCCAAATAATTTATATTGTCACACTGTAGACAAACTATTGTTTTAAGGATGAATTTCAGGAGGATGTGTGGTATCTATGAACAGACAGAAACTGATTTGTTATTATGCAGCATTCAATATCTAAGTACTCCTGAAGAGATTTGTTGCGGATTTGTTTTATATTTGTTTTTGGGAAACCGCATAAGTTGGAATAACGTTGTTGCCCCGTAAGTTCAATTCACAAAAGGTAACAGTTTATCTGAATAATACGTGAAGGTATCGTGACACAAGACTGGCTTATATTTCGGAGATATTTAATGAGAGTCTGGTTCCTGAATTGTGTGCCAATATGACTTTTTATCTGGCTACTCCCGGGTCGACTCACATTTGAGGTACAGCGACCTGTGAATAAGCTCCGGGTCTGACTAGCATCGACATGTCACTTTGGATTAGCTCCGGGTCTGACTAGCATCCACCTGTCACTTTGAATTAGCTCCGGATCTGACTAGAATCCACCTGTGACTTTGAATTAGCTCCGGGTATGACTAGCATCCACCTGTCACTTTGAATTAGCTCCGGGTCTGACTAGCATCCTCCTGTCACTTTGAATTAGCTCCGGGTCTTACTAGCATCCACCTGTCACTTTGAATTAGCTGCGGGTCTGACTAGCATCCACCTGTCACTTTTAATTAGCTCCGGGTCTGACTAGCATCCACATGTCACTTTGGATTAGCTCCGGGTCTGACTAGCATCCACCTGTAACTTTGAATTAGCTCCGGGTCTGACTAGCATCCGCCTGTCACTTTGAATTAGCCCCGGGTCTGACTAGCATCCACCTGTCACTTTAAATTAGCTCCGGGTCTGACTAGCATCCACATGTCACTTTGGATTAGCTCCGGGTCTGCCTAGCATCCACCTGTCACTTTGAATTAGCTCCGGGGCTGACTAGCATCCACCTGTCACTTTGAATGAGCTCCGGGTCTGACTAGCATCCACCTGTAACTTTGAATTAGCTCCGGGTCTGACTAGCATCCCCCTGTCCCTTTGAATTAGCTCCGGGTCTTACTAGCATCCACCTGTCCCGTTGAATTAGCTCCGGATCTGACTAGAATCCACCTGTCACTTTGAATTAGCTCCGGGTCGGACTAGCATCCACCTGTCACTTTGAATTAGCTACGGGTCTGACTAGCATCCACCTGTCACTTTAAATTAGCTCCGGGTCTGACTAGCATCCACATGTCTCTTTGAATTAGCTCCGGGTCTGACTAGCATCTACCTGTCACTTTGAATTAGCTCCGGATCTGACTAGAATCCACCTGTGACTTTGAATTAGCTCCGGGTATGACCAGCATCCACCTGTCACTTTGAATTAGCTCCTGGTATGACTAGCATCCACCTGTCCCTTTGAATTAGCTCCGGATCTGACTAGCATCCACCTGTCCCTTTAAATTAGCTCCGGGTCTGACTAGCATCCACATGTCTCTTTGAATTAGCTCCGGGTCTGACTAGCATCCAACTGTCACTTTGAATTAGCTCCGGATCTGACTCGCATCCACCTGTCACTTTGAATTAGCTCCAGATCTGACTAGCATCCACCTGTCCCTTTAAATTAGCTCCGGGTCTGACTAGCATCCACATGTCTCTTTGAATTAGCTCCGGGTCTGACTAGCATCCCCCTGTCCCTTTGAATTAGCTCCGGATCTGACTAGCATCCACCTGTCCCTTTAAATTAGCTCCGGGTCTGACTAGCATCCACATGTCCCTTTGAATTAGCTCCGGGTCTGACTAGCATCCCCCTGTCCCTTTGAATTAGCTCCGGGTCTTACTAGCATCCACATGTCACTTTGAATTAGCTCCGGGGCTGACTAGCATCCACCTGTCACTTTGAATGAGCTCCGGGTCTGACTAGCATCCACCTGTCAATTTGAATTAGCTCCGGGTCTGACTAGCATCGACCTGTCACTTTGAATTAGCTCCGGGTCTTACTAGCATCCACCTGTCCCGTTGAATTAGCTCCGGATCTGACTAGAATCCACCTGTGTCTTTGAATTAGCTCCGGGTATGACTAGCATCCACCTGTCTCTTGGAATTAGCTCCGGGTCTGACTAGCATCCTCCTGTCACTTTGAATTAGCTCCGGATCTGACTAGCATCCACCTGTCCCTTTAAATTAGCTCCGGGTCTGACTAGCATCCACCTGTCACTTTGAATTAGCTCCGGGTCTGACTAGCATACACATGTCACTTTGAATTAGCTCCGGGGCTGACTAGCATCCATCTGTCACTTTGAATTAGCTCCGGGCCTGACTAGCATCCACCTGTCCCTTTAAATTAGCTCCGGGTCTGACTATCATCCACATGTCACTTTGAATCAGCTCCGGGTCTGTCCAGCATCCACCTGTCACTTTGATTTAGCTCCGGGTCTGACTAGCATCAACCTGTCACTTTGAATTAGCTCCGGATCTGACTAGCATCCACATGTCACTTTGAATTAGCTCCGGGTCTGATTACCATCCACCTGTCACTTTGAATTAGCTCCGGGTCTGACTAGCATCCACCTGTCCCTTTGAATTAGCTCCGGGTCTGACTATCATCCACATGTCACTTTGAATTAGCTCCGGGTCTGACTAGCATCCACCTGTCTCTGCCAACCAGACAATCCCAGTACTGCCTTTATTATATACGTTTAGCATCTCAAACTTCGGGCTTGTATTTTGACAAATTGTTTCTTACAAATGCAGATTAGTGTCAGATTTGTCGACTTCATAATAGCAGTTGCTACGTAATCATAGGTAACACACATTGAAATTAATTTAAAGTATATAGATTTAAAGTATATAGATTTAAAGCCATACGACAGCTAATTGAGAAAAACCGCAAGAAAGATCTTTCTTTAACCCGTTACACAAAATAGTTTATCATTCAAACATTTTGTAATGGTGTCTAACGCAAAATGATAAATAATTAATTAAGTGTAGTCTTTTATATGGTCCATCAGTACTTTGAGGTCAAACATGGCCACCAAGTAGAAAATAAATCAAGAGGAGGGGTTTCAACAGAGAAACGGTATTGTAATATTTGTAGAAATAGGGTTGAAAACGAAAAATAAGGATGCCGAATACTTCGTTGCAGTGCGTAGAAGTTAATTACCTATGCGATAACGAAACCGGTACAGCAGGTGTAGTTTTTCTTCGGAACCTACACATGTGAATTAACTCGCTTTAGAGTAGTGTTTTATGTTTTTACAAAAACCGTTCCGAATTGGAAAAGAAGTATGCAAAAATAGAACGTTATATAAATACGCACTTGGTAAAATCAGTTAAGACGCCATCGAATTTCAGATGCGATTCTTATCATGGATGTACGACAGCCGGCAACCATCTTGAATCTTGAGAATTAGAGCTTATGAATGCAATTTTTCAGAAAGCACCGCATATTTGTCAAATTTCACATGTAGTCTTTCAATAGTTACTGTGCATGTTCATTTCAATACTGGTTTGAAAACAAAGTTTGCCACCAGACAGTAATCTTAAATTCTTATAGGTCAATTTTGTTATCAATATTTCTCAAGAGGATCTGTACAGATCTGTAATTATTTTCATATGTTGATTTGCATAGGTCCCGAACTGTGCATGGTGTATTTTGAGGTTGATCAAAATTCAAAACCTTCAAACAAGTAAAAGATAATGTAGCGTGATAGCATGCCAAATGAGAATAGCTAAAACCACAGAATTCCTGACTGCACGTTATTTAACACAGCCACAAATTATTGACAGAGCCGAACGTGAATGGCAAATTGTTACAATTGTCTTGATTATTCTAAGAGTTTTAAGTAGCATGTAAGATTGTGAAAAAGGGGTCTCAGACCAACCGTAGAGACACAAACAGAACAAAGTCTGTGACTGGTCGGACTAGACAAAGACAGAACAAAGTCTGTGACTGGTCGGACGCGACAAAGACAGAACAAAGTTTGTGACTGGTCGGACGAAAATAGACAGAACAAAGAACGTGACTGGTCGGACTAGACAAAGACAGAACAAAGTCTTTGACTGGTCGGACGCGACAAAGACAGAACAAAGTTCGTGACTGGTCGGACGAAAATAGACAGAACAGAGTATGTGACTGGTCGGACAAGACAAAAACAGAACAAAGTATGTAACTTGTTGGACAACACAAAGACAGATCAAAGTCTGTGACTGGTCGGACGACACAAAGACAGAAAAAACAGAGTCTGTGCCTGGTCGGACGCGACAAAGACAGAACAAAGTATGTGACTGGTCGGACAAGACAAAAACAGAACAAAGTATGTAACTTGTTGGACAACACAAAGACAGATCAAAGTCTGTGACTGGTCGGACGACACAAAGACAGAACAAACAGAGGCTGTGACTGGTCGGACGCGACAAAGACAGAACAAAGTTCGTGACTGGTCGGACGAAAATAGACAGAACAGAGTATGTGACTGGTCGGACAAGACAAAAACAGAACAAAGTATGTAACTTGTTGGACAACACAAAGACAGATCAAAGTCTGTGACTGGTCGGACGACACAAAGACAGAACAAACAGAGTCTGTGACTGGTCGGACGCGACAAAGACAGAACAAAATCTGTGACTGGTTGGACGAAAATAGACAGAACAAAGAATGTGACTGGTCGGACTAGACAAAGACAGAACAAAGTCTGTGACTGGTCGGACGAGACAAAAACAGAACAAAGTATATAAAATGGTGGACGTACAAAGACAGAACAAACAGAGTCTGTGTCTGGTCGGACTCGAAAAAGACAGAACAAAGTACATGTATGTGACTGACTGGTCGGACGCGAAAAAGACAGAACAAAGTACATGTATGTGACTGACTGGTCGGACGCGACAAAGACAGAACAAAGTATGTGACTGGCCGGACCAGACAAAGACAGAACAAAGTCTGTGACTAGTCGGACGCGACGATGACAGAACAAAGTTTGTGACTGGTCGGACGGAAAAAGACAGAACAGAGTATGTGACTGGTCGGACAAGACAAAAACAGAACAAAGTATTAACTTGTTGGACGGACAAAGACAGAACAAAGTAAATGTATGTGACTGGTCGGACGAGATAAAGACATAAAAAGTACGTGACTGGTCAGACGCGACAAAGACAGAACAGAGTATGTGACTGGCCAGACGAGACAAAGACAGAACAAAGTATGTGACTGGCCGGATGAGATATAGACAGAACAAAATCTGTGACTGGTCGGACGCGACAAAGACAGAACAAAGTCTGTGACTGGTCGGACGCGACAAAGACAGAACAAAGTATGTGACTGGCCGGATGAGACAAAGACAGAACAAAATCTGTGACTGGTCGGACGCGAAAAAGACAGAACAAAGTCTGTGACTGGTCGGACGAAAATAGACAGAACAGAGTATGTGCCTGGTCGGACGAGACATAAACAGAACAAAGTATATAAAATGTTGGACGGACAAAGACAGAACAAAGTACATGTATGAGACTGGTCGGACGCGACAAAGACAGAACAAAGTATGTGACTGGCTGGACGAGACAAAGACAGACCAAAGTCTGTGACTAGTCGGACGCGACAATGACAGAACAAAGTTTGTGACTGGTCGGACGGAAAAAGACAGAACAGAGTATGTGACTGGTCGGACAAGACAAAAACAGAACAAAGTATGTAACTTGTTGGACAACACAAAGTCAGATCGAAGTCTGTGACTGGTCGGACGACACAAAGACAGAACAAACAGAGTCTGTGACTGGTCGGACGCGACAAAGACAGAACAAAATTTGTGACTGGTCGGACGAAAATAGACAGAACAGAGTATGTGACTGGTCGGACGAGACA
>NW_018408772.1:565737-592200 GCF_002113885.1 Mizuhopecten yessoensis | reverse complement strand
GACGGACAAATACAGAACAAAGTACATGTATGTGACTGGTCGGACGAGATAAAGACATAAAAAGTACGTGACTGGTCAGACGCGACAAAGACAGAACAGAGTATGTGACTGGTCGGACAAGACAAAAACAGAACAAAGTATGTTACTTGTTTGACGGACAAATACAGAACAAAGTACATGTATGTGACTGGTCGGACGAGATAAAGACATAAAAAGTACGTGACTGGTCAGACGCGACAAAGACAGAACAGAGTATGTGACTGGTCAGACGCGACAAAGACAGAACATAGTATGTGACTGGCGGGACGAGACAAAGACAGAACAAAGTATGTGCCTGGTCGGACTAGACAAAGACAGAACAAAGTATGTGACTGGTCAGACGCGACAAAGACAGAACAGAGTATGTGACTGGTCAGACGCGACAAAGACAGAACAGAGTATGTGACTGATCGGACGAGACAAAGACAGAACAAAGTATGTGCCTGGTCGGACTAGACAAAGACAGATCAAAGTCTGTGACTGGTCGGACTAGACCAGGACAGAACAAAGAATGTGACTGTTCGGACGATACAAAGACAGAACAGAGTATGTGACTGGTCGTATTAGACAAAGACAGAACAAAGTCTGTAACTCGTCGAACGAGACAAAGACAGAACAGAGTCTGTAACTGGTCGGACGGACAAAGACAGAACAAAGTATGTGACTGGTCGGACGGACAAAGACAGAACAAAGTATGTGACTTGTCGGACGGACAAAGACAGAACAAGGTTTGTGACTGGCCGGACGGGACAAAGACAGAACAAAGTATGTGACTGGTCGGACGGACAAAGACAGAACAAAGTCTGTGACTGGTCGGACGATACAAAGACAGAACAGAGTATGTGACTGGTCGGACGGACAAAGACAGATCAAAGTCTGTGACTGGCCGGACAACACAAAGACAAAACAAAGTATGTGACTGGTCGGACTAAACAAAGACAAAAAAAAGTATGTGACTGGTCGGACAAGATAAAGACAGAACAGAGTATGTGATTGGTCGTATTAGACAAAGACAGAACAAAGTCTGTAACTCGTCGAACGAGACAAAGACAGAACAGAGTCTGTAACTGGTCGGACGGACAAAGACAGAACAAAGTATGTGACTGGTCGGACGCGACAAAGACAGAACAAAGTTTGTGACTGGTTGGACGACACAAAGACAGAGCAAACAGAGTGTTTGACTGGTCGGACGATACAAAGACAGAACAAAGTCTGTGACTGGTCGGATGGACAAAGACAACACAAAGTATGTGACTGGTCGGACGATACAAAGACAGAAAAAAGTATGTGACTGGTCGGACGATAAAAGGCAGAACAAAGTCTGTGACTGGTCGGACGACACAAAGACAGAACAGAGTCTGTGACTGGTCGGACGATACAAAGACAGAACAAAGTCTGTGACTGGTCGGACGATACAAAGACAGAACAGAGTCTGTGACTGGTCGGACGAGACATAGACAGAACAAAGTCTGTGACTGGTTGGACGACCTTTATGTTCCAAATTATCAGCGTAAGTTGAACTTGACACGCTCTAGACATACTTATCATGGAATCAATTGTGTTGTCCAGTTGACAGGAAGTGGCAGAGTTATAATGGTCAAAGGACCAGGAAATAGTTCATGATGTGGCGTCCATTTGGTCCTACATTGGTTAACCTAAGGGTCACTGAAGGTATATGAACAAAATTACATCTTCATAACGCAAAATGAGTTCTCATTGAAATAACAAATAACAGCACTTTGTTCTAAACTACTTCAGGCATTCCTATAATAACCACAGAACCTTGTCTGGGGACTATGTCTAACACATGGATTTATCTATGGGGCCCACAAGCCCATATTGACCCAACTGTTGGGATAACTTTACATGACATTGTACTGAAATAAGATTTATTTTTAATCACTCTACTCTCTATTATATAATAAAATAAATTATAACATAGATCTAATAATAACCTCATGCAGTTTGCTATCAAGACAAATTACATTTGAAAGTTGGAAGGGTAGCAAACCTATCAGATAACGAGAATGAGCTTGAAATAAACTGCTATACCCAGTTTACCTAATCATAGCGTCCATAATCGGTTAATGAAAACTACACAGAATACATCAACAAACGGGAATATCTAACAGTGTCTTCAGTAATACCAAATGTATTTCACGAGTGTGGCTGATATTTTGATATCATTCACCCCTACACCGCACTGATACATCTGTTAGCAATCGCCACATTCGTCAGATCGGTTTGGTTTTACTGAAGCATTGCTAGATATTCTATTTGTTAACTTTATAACCAACCCCAGAACGCGAAGCGACACATCAAGCTGACAATACTTGACCGGGATCCTTTCACAGCGATTACGTGTAGACAATCCTATGTGACAATTATTAGTTCTGTGAGCAAACATTCGGATAAAATATTCAAAAACAAATATTATTAATTTCATTGCATTACTTTTTTGAATAAAATAGATACTTGAGTTAATAATTTTAACAACGTATGCCAAATTACTATCAATATTTACCTACCTAGGAGGCACGGTAGTCTAAGTGTTAGGACGGCGGGCTCGTGACCGAAGGGTTGCGTGTTCGAGTCACGGCACGGTACTGTGTTGTATCTTTGAGCAAGATACTTTATTTCGCTTGTTCCAGTCTACTCAGCTGTAAATGAGTACGAGGTTGGGCAGTGCTAGAATTGTTGAATCTAGCTGTGAGCACCGAGATAGCAGCTCCGGCTGTATGCTCCCTAGGGAGTTGAGAAAGGTATTGGCTGGTTGCAAAGGCCCTATAACCAGGGATAATAATTTGTGAACCGCTTTGATACGACCTACGAACCAGATTGTGATAAAGCGGTATATAAGAACCTCGAATTAGTATTATCATATAGGTAAGGACACAGCGACACGATTATGATTAAAGGAAATATTTACATGGAAACCCTTACCACCTATGTCTAAGTCGATACAACGATGGCAAAATATGATTAAAGAATATTTAGATGGAGACCCTTACCACCTATGTTTAAGTCGATTAAACTAGTGCCAAATATGAGCAAAGGAAATATTTACATGGAATCCCTTCAAAACAAAACAGCATGTGTTCTGAAACAGTGAGACCCTCTCAGTTTATTAGTTTATTGGTCAACCTGAAAAATGGTTTGAATCTATTTTGGATATTAATGCAATACTTTTATAGAACCGGAAGCTATAAACAGACAAAGATGTAGCTGTAAAAGAAGGCTTCAAAACATGTTTTATAAATCCAATCCTATATTGATTTCCTGAACGCACTTGAAGTGGTATTGAAAAAAAGACTTTGGCATTTTCCTTATGAACACGACGGTTGAACTCGCAAATTTAAATACAATACATAAATACTTTTATTTAGATACGTTAAGGTTGCAGTTTTTCAAGTCTGGTACCTTACAATATCATTCTGTTTGAGCTGATTAAACCAAACTGTGTAATGGCGAAAATTCCCGAACAAATAGAGGTACATAATGTTACAAATAATGTAAAAAAAATAATGGTGATATTGCTTCTTTTTGAAGTCACTGTGTCCAAAATAGGCTGATGCACATAATAATGATCAAAGTTCTGTTTGTACCTAACCTTAATACCTCGTACTATTACAGTAGGAGTACATAGGTTCTGATCTAGCCTACTTCACGATATCCTACAGGCACGGAGCCTACTTAACAACTGTGTCACCACGTTAGTGTACCATACGCTCCACACCAATATTGAAATGGTTAAAAACATAAAGAATTTCAGCAAATTTCAAATCAACAAAGAACATTAAAACTTACAAATGTAATAACATATTTCACCTAACGCTATTTCAGCGCATATGACAAGATACTGTCATCACTTCATCTGTCACGGGGGATCTGTCGGCTGAGATCGAGTACCTTATCATGTCACATTTTAACCCAACATCTTGTCATTGGCACAAATAAAAAGGAGACTAGACATTTTTACGAGTTCAACTGTACTGTATATTCTTTTAGCACAACATCGGTACTTTGAGACACCTCTTTCAATGTATAATAAGTAAATAAACGACAACAGGAAACTGACAACAAAGCCTTCGTTAGCGTAACAACGAGGTAATCGTTCTACTCCACTAGTGTACTGTTGATATCAACTGTACAGCGGCTTTGGTATAATGTCACTTAATTGATGACTATGCCCCGTGTCAAGATAAATATGTGTGTATTGGTAATATGAATAAGGTGTGTGGTGCGCATTCAAAACCTTATATTTAATATGTGTGTGCGCATCCAGAACTGTTATATGTGTATGTTATAATTGGTATATGTAGCGGCCGTACCGCATTAGTGGTGTGCTACCTTCGGAAAGGGAGTCAGGAATTATTTTCCTTTACAGAACAAGCTTGGGTCGGGGAGATAGCGGTAAGACGGCGAAGAAGACGGTGAACATGGCGGGTCTCGATTTCCAAGGATGCTGGAACAGTCATAAGTGGGCTAAGTATAGCCATTGCGTTGAACACGTCCAAGGAACTGTGCGTTATGTGTGATACGCATACCCGTTATTGACTTATGTGTTTTACATATACAATACGCGACGCGTTGGACCCCCGTGGGTCGTTGTGACATTTGTAGGCGAAGTTGTAATTTGCGCCACACACACACGTCCTGCATTGTTATGTTTATGATGTACTAATTATGTTGTTGATTATATAAACTTGTTATTAATCAACGTGAACGCCTCTGTGATTTCTCCACAAATTTAGCGAAAGCACTGCTACCAAAGAAAAGATCCCGAAAACAAATAAATAATAATTCGTCACTTGACACCCCGAATAGAACCAACCTAATAGAGATTACACTGCAGACCTCAACATTTAAGGTTTAAGATAAAACGGGACGTTTCTACAATAGATCCGTCCACTTTTAGATCAGCTATACGATGTTTACGAAGGTTCGAGGTGTTGAGAATGTCCTGTTGTATCATACTGGATGATCTTTAGTGGCGACTTATACAGAACCATGAAGAATCGAGGGGGGTCCTCTGTGTATCCAAGCATTACAGTGGGATGGTACACGAACTTAGTCCTTGAATGGCTCCGTCATCTGTAGCCATTTGTGACCGTGGCTGTTCCGAGGTTGTAACATCTTCAACAATCTCTCCTTCTTGTAGTAAACGGTAGACATTCTTAAAACAAGTTGTACGTGTGTCCTACGTAACGTTGTTGTGTAGACCAGCCGACACTTTATGTAGTGGTAAGTCGTTGTGACGAGTAGCCTTCCATCTCCCTGATGTGTATCAATGCTCCTACACAATGCGTTGTCATGCCAATACAGTAAATCCCAAGACGACACAGACGTCGTACCCGCATCGAGAGAGAGCAAGACTGATGAATTGATCGGAGTTTTATTGGCTGAAGAAAAAGTACCCACATGGATCTATGTTGTCTATGATCTCCTTATCAAGCAAAATGACCAACCCAACCCAGTTTGAAAGACATCATGCTCTTTAGTTGTGCGCAGAACTATATTTGTTATGTATATTTTGCAGAAGAAAAGCCTATAGCATACTCCAAGTGAAATAGTGGAGGCAATACAGACTACATCGGATATATTCAGACCATTTTAGACAGCATGTAGATCGGCTTCTCACCACCGGATCAAATGTTAATGAGCCCTTCAAGTCATATCACAACTAAAGTTCGGAGTGTGGGTCATGGTTGCGAACCGACAATGCTATCTCAATTAATGATCCTGTTACTTCAAAGAAATCATGTTACATAATAATTTCAGTAGTTATAGCCTATGGATAGTAAAATTTGGGGTGATTTTTAATGGGCGCACGATAGTCTAGTGGTAGGACGCCGGGCTCGTGACCAAGGGGTTGCCTGTTAGAGTCACGGTACTGCACTGTGCTGTATCTTTGACCAAGAAACTTTACTTCGCTTGTTCTAGTCTACTCAGCTGTTAATACGTAAGTGGTTGGGCAGTGCTAGAATTGTTGAGTGCTAGCTGCTAGCGCCGAAATGGCAGTTTCGGCTGTATACTCCCCATGGAGTTTAGAAAGGTATTGGCTGGTTGCAAAGGCCCTATAACCACGGATAATAATTTGTGAACCGCTTTGAGACGACCTACGAACTAGGTTGTGATAAAGCGGTATAAGAACCTCGAATTATTATTATCATTTGATCAGGGCGACCTATTTCCTTATTTTAACATGTCAGTTCTAACATATATATCAAAGTTGTAATGGATTATAAAGTCATGTAAGCTGTTCCCGGAGCGACTAGCTGGCTACCTAGAATATATGATATAATGGAAAAGTATGTTTCCTCCAATACCACACCTTCTGACATAAACCAAAACAACACCAAAATAATCATTCAATTATTTATTATATGGAGCGCCTAATCGCGGACAGTATTTACGCATCAAACCCGCTCAAATTTCTCACTCATCCGTTCTCACGTAAAACTATTCCATCAATTCATTATGAATTTAGAAAAGTCTTATGAAAAAGGTGTACATTTCTCAGACAGTTACATGCCGCACACGCAGCACTTGCAATTCCCGACTTCAACGCCCTCTATCAGAAGGCATGACACTGAAGGGAAAACAGTTTTCGGCTTTCCATCAAACTCCGAAAATTATATCTAATGATGCTCATTAAATTTGTTATATATCGGCAATATTTACCTTGTAACATTTGTCGTATTAACAACAACAAATCACAATTAATAACAATAACTCGCATCCCTTTTCTCTATCAGGAAATATGTCTTTGTGACAAAAACATGCTTCTGATTCTGTTTGATTTAATTGCGTGATTTTTTATCTTGTTGTATTGGTGACATAGTTTTCGTTTATGTATATGGCCAACAAACTTACGAGAGAAATTTTTTAAATTTCTTCGTGTGATTACCTTTTCATAAAATTTCTTTTCAACTTCGAACTGTTTTTTTTTATCATTTTGATACCCTAAAACAAAAAGGAGCCATTTTCGCTTCCGTTCTTATGTCCTTTACTTGTTGGAATATGTGACTCTCAAAATGATTTTCCCTTTTCTTCAAAAGAGTATTTTATAAGGTATTTTGACTCTATCTTGGTAAAGTGAGTTAAGTCTATGTTTTTAGTAGTTATCAAAACCACACACACAAGTGTGGAATAAAGCAGATCTCTTCTTTCCCCGATGCTTCACAATGTGTCTTGTGAAAGTTCTCTGTGAAACTACGTGTCATAACCAGTTATCTCCGCTCATATACCATGTCATCATCGTCTTATGTTAAACTTTTATTCATTCATTGATTGAAATTGTGAAATACTGAACTGCCTTTCATGGAAAAAGATCTCGTAAAATAGGAAATTGTTTGCTTAGTTAGTGAACAGCATAGAACAGCTTAAAGGGCCAATAGAAACATTGTTGTGCTTAGTTAGTGAACAGCACAGAACTGCTTAAAGGGCCAATAGAAACATTGTTGTGCTTAGTTAGTGAACAGCATATAACAGCCTAAAGGGCCAATAGAAACATTGTTGTGCTTAGTTAGTGAACAGCATATAACAATGTTTCTATTGGCCCTTTAAGCTGTTCTATGCTGTTCACTAACTAAGCACCACAATGTTTCTATTGGCCCTTTAAGCAGTTCTGTTCTGTTCACTAACTAAGCACAACACTGTTTCTATTGGCCAATAGAAACATTGTTGTGCTTAGTTAGTGAACAGCATAGAACTGCTTAAAGGGCCAATAGAAACATTGTTGTGCTTAGAATGCTGAAGATATACAGTGTCAAAATACGACTGTAATCCATATCTTATTATATTACCAATGATCGGAAGAGGTTCAGGGAATGACTACTAGCAGGACGGCTTTTACACCACTGTTTATAAGGAATCTTGTTAAAAACTGAACCCAGTTAATGATCCATATCTTATCATGTGTCGAAAATTTGTCGAAATGTCATGCAGGAACATTAACATTCTTAGCTGGTATGCTGTCTATCTGTTTTGTCATTCACAAAATAGATAAGTAGTCTATAATTTGGTATAAAGCCTAGTTATGTTTACACGCATTATACTATAAAGACTATTTCTCTTTAAAAACATTAAATCATGAAGCCTAGTTCAGTTTACAAGCAAAAACAATAGAAAGGCCAAGCTATATTTAAAAGCATTATACTATAAAGCCTAGCTCTCTTTAAAAACATTATACCATAAAGCCTAGATCTCTTTACAAGCATTATACTATAAAGCCTAGTTCTCTTAAAAAACATTATACTAATAATTATAATTCTGTTTACAAGCATCATACTACAAAGCCTAGGTATCTCTAAAAACATCATACTACAAAGCCTAGGTATCTCTAAAAACATTATACTACAAAGCCTAGGTATCTCTAAAAACATTATACTATGAAGCCTAGTTCTGTTTACAAGCAAAAACAATATAAAGTCAAGCTCTGTTTAAAAACATTATACTATAAAGCCTAGTTCTCTTTCAAGCATTATACGACCGGTTTTGGCAGGTAAAGATCAATATATAACATGCTTAGTGTGCCGACACAATCACCTAATACAATGAATGCAGATTGATGAGTTAGGATAGACCACCGGGGTTAAGAAGTAGACTTACGTTTGGTTTTCAATTTTGGATAAACTTGATTAATTTAACACTATCAGAAAATGTTTCAAATCCAGCGTACCCCTATGTGCCCAATGTCTGGCGTGCACTTCCACGGAATTAATTAGTATCATGAAATTCACATTCCGATGGATTTAAGAGTCTCTCTAAATATGTTAACATACAGATTTGATTTACATTAATTGTTACCATGGCAATATAGTTATAATGAGCTACACCATGATGTTCTGCTGGTGTGTTTTTAACGTAAATTGTTAATGTAATTTAAATAATATTTTTCAAACTCACTGAGGTTAAATAGGCCAGGATGATGAGTTAATGAATGATACAACTTCACGTAGATGTTGTGTATATAATTTGAATCTGCGATTATTTCGCGCCATTATTCGAGACGTCGGAATTATTTGTAATAGATTTTTATTATTTGTATTTTAGGGTCTCTCTTTTCCATATCCCGTTTTAACGATGCCATGAATAAATGTACAGACCTGGGAAAAAAATACAAAATAAAAATACATTACATTTAAATATGACAAATATTAAGCAGGGTGCCACATGTTTTATTGAATTCTGAGTAATAGAGTAACAAATATTTTAAACTACATATTTAACGCAACTACGCTCTCTTTATAACGCAAACACTGGATGTGTTTATAACGCTAACACTGGGTGTATTTATAAAGTTAAATACACCCAGTGTTAGCGTTATAAATACACCCAGTGTTAGCGTTATAAATACACCCAGTACTAGCGTTATAAATACACTCAGTGTTAGCGTTATAAATACACCCAGTGTTAGCGTTTAATAGCGCTAAAAAAAACACCCAGTGTTAGCGTTATAAATACACTCAGTGTAAGCGTAATACAGACACCCAGTGTTAGCGTTATAAATACACCCAGTGTTAGCGTTTTGAATACACCCAGTGTTAGCGTTATAAATACCCTCAGTGTTAGTGTTATAAATACATCCAGTGTTAGCGTTGTAAATACACCCAGTGTTAGCGTTATAATAAATACACTCAGTGTGTATTGATAACGCTAACACTGGGTGTATTGATAACGCTAACACTGGGTTCGTTTATAACGCTAACACTGGGTGTATTGTTTAAGTAACGGTCCGATCTTTGTGTGACTCTGTGTCGGAATAGGGACATACATGTAACCTTCATGTATCTTCCCTCTTACGCACGTCGTGGTTCCTGCCAAACGATAAACACAAACATTGCCTGATTCCTGCTTCTTTTAACAGATTATAATAATACGGCAGTCTATTTGAACCAACGAAATAAAACATAATTTACTTATTGCTCTCTTTAGGCAAACCTTTGTATCAGAAAGAAACATCAAACTCCCTCTTAATTGATATTTATATCATTCATTTTCTTGAAGAAATATGAAATTAATCGTTTATAAGTTTACAATTATTTGATGACTAATTATGAAATGAATCTGAATGTGTTCCCGAAGTGTTCAAACTAATCTGATAATGTTTTAAATACATTTTAACTGGGAACATCACTGATATTTTAGCAAGAGGAAATACCGCTGACAATTTGAAAACCATTGCACAGCCACCTCCTCCAGATAGGGACGTGTCAGGAGAGACCCTGCTCGGTCTACAATGTAACACGGAATCAGCTTATCAAGCGTTAATTGATATGGATAGGTGTAACTGCTATAGGAATATCAGGAACGATCAATGCTGGTTTCTCCTCTGTTCTCATCATGCGTAATCTTTTTACACTAAAGATATATATTTTATATTCAATGTATAGATCCCGAAGTGGCTCAAATGTGGTAAGATTTTGTGGTAAAGCTTAAACGTGTTTGAGTAGCATTCGTTAATGGGATATGTCATTATTTTTCAGTTGTGATTATATATGTGTGTATTTAGGGTTCTCGGTCTGTTGCCAGCGTGAAAACCACTATTCCTATTAGTGGGCATTACAATGTTATTACATGTAGCTAACATTTATTTCAATTCTTATATAGCTGTATGATAAATGAAATTTCTGAATTCTGTATTATGTAATTATGGGCCGTATTCTGACGAGAAATATGATGAGTTTGAGTTATTAACACATGGTAAGAAGATGACATGATCGTAATCTCTGTTTAAGTGTCAGTAATTGTAATAAACGACGGCGGTGTAAACGCTACCGTTCTAACAATATACTGTCAATATATCATAGCATGACAGCAAACCAGATAATATAGATTAGAACAAGTTGTGCTTTCCTGATGTGAGTGCGGTTTCATATGAAATATGCATGACATTCGGTTCGTATCGCTCGCAGTCCATATCTAAAAACAATCCTTACACATCACAAAAATATCCTTACACACGTATGCAGGGGAAATAGACCTGGTCTCGGGACACCAGAAACTTGCTATATCCCTCAACCCCATACTTTAACTGCATACTAAACCCACACTGTCTTATCGTTTAAGCTAAAACCCACTTCCTCTGTCCACAGCTGACGCTGACCTGTTCTTATAATATAAATATTCTCGCTTGGATAAATTGTAAACTGAAGCAATGCACGTTGTCTTTATCTGTCGTTGGTTTGACGTTCTACTAAAACCATTCACGTCGAGATATATTCTAACTTAGCCAACTATCTCCGTCTGCCTTTGTAAATATAACTGGTCTAAATTGCACATGTTACTAGAAGAGAAGACAGAAGAACTCGCGGGGTGTTTGAGCTGATACGAGTAGTATGTTTATATTAATGTTTCACTGAACGACCGAAATCTGTTGCACATGTGTTTATTAGGTAGACATAAATTATAAACATACAGAAAAATGAAATAATGAGGCCGTCAATAGATGAAGGGGAGAAGGATGGGTAGAAGGGACGGAGGGAGGGAGGGGATGGATGGGTAGAAGGGACGGAGGGAGGGAGGAGAAGGATGGGTAGAAGGGACGGAGGGAGGGAGGAGAAGGATGGGTAGTAGGGACGGAGGGAGGGAGGAGAAGGATGGGTAGTAGGGACGGAGGGAGGGAGGAGAAGGATGGGTAGTAGGGACGGAGGGAGGGAGGAGAAGGATGGGTAGTAGGGACGGAGGGAGGGAGGAGAAGGATGGGTAGTAGGGACGGAGGGAGGGAGGAGAAGGATGGGTAGTAGGGACGGAGGGAGGGAGGAGAAGGATGGGTAGTAGGGACGGAGGGAGGGAGGAGAAGGATGGGTAGTAGGGACGGAGGGAGGGAGGAGAAGGATGGGTAGTAGGGACGGAGGGAGGGAGGAGAAGGATGGGTAGTAGGGACGGAGGGAGGGAGGAGAAGGATGGGTAGTAGGGACGGAGGGAGGGAGGAGAAGGATGGGTAGTAGGGACGGAGGGAGGGAGGAGAAGGATGGGTAGTAGGGACGGAGGGAGGGAGGAGAAGGATGGGTAGTAGGGACGGAGGGAGGGAGGAGAAGGATGGGTAGTAGGGACGGAGGGAGGGAGGAGAAGGATGGGTAGTAGGGACGGAGGGAGGGAGGAGAAGGATGGGTAGTAGGGACGGAGGGAGGGAGGAGAAGGATGGGTAGTAGGGACGGAGGGAGGGAGGAGAAGGATGGGTAGTAGGGACGGAGGGAGGGAGGAGAAGGATGGGTAGTAGGGACGGAGGGAGGGAGGAGAAGGATGGGTAGTAGGGACGGAGGGAGGGAGGAGAAGGATGGGTAGTAGGGACGGAGGGAGGGAGGAGAAGGATGGGTAGTAGGGACGGAGGGAGGGAGGAGAAGGATGGGTAGTAGGGACGGAGGGAGGGAGGAGAAGGATGGGTAGTAGGGACGGAGGGAGGGAGGAGAAGGATGGGTAGTAGGGACGGAGGGAGGGAGGAGAAGGATGGGTAGTAGGGACGGAGGGAGGGAGGAGAAGGATGGGTAGTAGGGACGGAGGGAGGGAGGAGAAGGATGGGTAGTAGGGACGGAGGGAGGGAGGAGAAGGATGGGTAGTAGGGACGGAGGGAGGGAGGAGAAGGATGGGTAGTAGGGACGGAGGGAGGGAGGAGAAGGATGGGTAGTAGGGACGGAGGGAGGGAGGAGAAGGATGGGTAGTAGGGACGGAGGGAGGGAGGAGAAGGATGGGTAGTAGGGACGGAGGGAGGGAGGAGAAGGATGGGTAGTAGGGACGGAGGGAGGGAGGAGAAGGATGGGTAGTAGGGACGGAGGGAGGGAGGAGAAGGATGGGTAGTAGGGACGGAGGGAGGGAGGAGAAGGATGGGTAGTAGGGACGGAGGGAGGGAGGAGAAGGATGGGTAGTAGGGACGGAGGGAGGGAGGAGAAGGATGGGTAGTAGGGACGGAGGGAGGGAGGAGAAGGATGGGTAGTAGGGACGGAGGGAGGGAGGAGAAGGATGGGTAGTAGGGACGGAGGGAGGGAGGAGAAGGATGGGTAGTAGGGACGGAGGGAGGGAGGAGAAGGATGGGTAGTAGGGACGGAGGGAGGGAGGAGAAGGATGGGTAGTAGGGACGGAGGGAGGGAGGAGAAGGATGGGTAGTAGGGACGGAGGGAGGGAGGAGAAGGATGGGTAGTAGGGACGGAGGGAGGGAGGAGAAGGATGGGTAGTAGGGACGGAGGGAGGGAGGAGAAGGATGGGTAGTAGGGACGGAGGGAGGGAGGAGAAGGATGGGTAGTAGGGACGGAGGGAGGGAGGAGAAGGATGGGTAGTAGGGACGGAGGGAGGGAGGAGAAGGATGGGTAGTAGGGACGGAGGGAGGGAGGAGAAGGATGGGTAGTAGGGACGGAGGGAGGGAGGAGAAGGATGGGTAGTAGGGACGGAGGGAGGGAGGAGAAGGATGGGTAGTAGGGACGGAGGGAGGGA
The DNA here is from genome assembly GCF_002113885.1 of Mizuhopecten yessoensis. Taxonomy (NCBI): domain Eukaryota; kingdom Metazoa; phylum Mollusca; class Bivalvia; order Pectinida; family Pectinidae; genus Mizuhopecten; species Mizuhopecten yessoensis. The sequence continues at coordinate 578,730 of NW_018408772.1, read as the reverse complement.
GGAGAAGGATGGGTAGTAGGGACGGAGGGAGGGAGGAGAAGGATGGGTAGTAGGGACGGAGGGAGGGAGGAGAAGGATGGGTAGTAGGGACGGAGGGAGGGAGGAGAAGGATGGGTAGTAGGGACGGAGGGAGGGAGGAGAAGGATGGGTAGTAGGGACGGAGGGAGGGAGGAGAAGGATGGGTAGTAGGGACGGAGGGAGGGAGGAGAAGGATGGGTAGTAGGGACGGAGGGAGGGAGGAGAAGGATGGGTAGTAGGGACGGAGGGAGGGAGGAGAAGGATGGGTAGTAGGGACGGAGGGAGGGAGGAGAAGGATGGGTAGTAGGGACGGAGGGAGGGAGGAGAAGGATGGGTAGTAGGGACGGAGGGAGGGAGGAGAAGGATGGGTAGTAGGGACGGAGGGAGGGAGGAGAAGGATGGGTAGTAGGGACGGAGGGAGGGAGGAGAAGGATGGGTAGTAGGGACGGAGGGAGGGAGGAGAAGGATGGGTAGTAGGGACGGAGGGAGGGAGGAGAAGGATGGGTAGTAGGGACGGAGGGAGGGAGGAGAAGGATGGGTAGTAGGGACGGAGGGAGGGAGGAGAAGGATGGGTAGTAGGGACGGAGGGAGGGAGGAGAAGGATGGGTAGTAGGGACGGAGGGAGGGAGGAGAAGGATGGGTAGTAGGGACGGAGGGAGGGAGGAGAAGGATGGGTAGTAGGGACGGAGGGAGGGAGGAGAAGGATGGGTAGTAGGGACGGAGGGAGGGAGGAGAAGGATGGGTAGTAGGGACGGAGGGAGGGAGGAGAAGGATGGGTAGTAGGGACGGAGGGAGGGAGGAGAAGGATGGGTAGTAGGGACGGAGGGAGGGAGGAGAAGGATGGGTAGTAGGGACGGAGGGAGGGAGGAGAAGGATGGGTAGTAGGGACGGAGGGAGGGAGGAGAAGGATGGGTAGTAGGGACGGAGGGAGGGAGGAGAAGGATGGGTAGTAGGGACGGAGGGAGGGAGGAGAAGGATGGGTAGTAGGGACGGAGGGAGGGAGGAGAAGGATGGGTAGTAGGGACGGAGGGAGGGAGGAGAAGGATGGGTAGTAGGGACGGAGGGAGGGAGGAGAAGGATGGGTAGTAGGGACGGAGGGAGGGAGGAGAAGGATGGGTAGTAGGGACGGAGGGAGGGAGGAGAAGGATGGGTAGTAGGGACGGAGGGAGGGAGGAGAAGGATGGGTAGTAGGGACGGAGGGAGGGAGGAGAAGGATGGGTAGTAGGGACGGAGGGAGGGAGGAGAAGGATGGGTAGTAGGGACGGAGGGAGGGAGGAGAAGGATGGGTAGTAGGGACGGAGGGAGGGAGGAGAAGGATGGGTAGTAGGGACGGAGGGAGGGAGGAGAAGGATGGGTAGTAGGGACGGAGGGAGGGAGGAGAAGGATGGGTAGTAGGGACGGAGGGAGGGAGGAGAAGGATGGGTAGTAGGGACGGAGGGAGGGAGGAGAAGGATGGGTAGTAGGGACGGAGGGAGGGAGGAGAAGGATGGGTAGTAGGGACGGAGGGAGGGAGGAGAAGGATGGGTAGTAGGGACGGAGGGAGGGAGGAGAAGGATGGGTAGTAGGGACGGAGGGAGGGAGGAGACTCTCTAGACAGACTTACCAGGGAATCAGCTGTTAGGTAGGATAGAAAAGAAAGGCAGCATGTCCTAGATCTTGCAAAAGAGGTAGGCTGTTGATTGGGACATACGTATTTAAGTAACTCCTCATAAAGTACATCAATATTCCCATTCAAAGTTTGTGTTTTGTCTTAAATAGTGATGTATATATCGGTTAAATTTCAAGGATAAGTTGACTTTTTTTCATACAATTTATCAACATTTCTAAACATTTTAGTAAGTATGGATTATGAGAAGTTATTTTTACACAACCAGTAAAATTTTAAAATTTTGAAACAATATCCTTCCAGATGTTTTATCCAATGGTCGGTAAACGTCCGCGAATCAACAAGGTTCTATGAAGATGGTTCCCTTTGTATTGGGTGACATAGCTTAAGAAAAGAGTTAGTAAGGCACATATTCGACTCATTTAATGACATCAGAGCGACAGATTAGGTTGATTTTCCCCTTGAACCTGCACAGGGAGACATTAATTCCATATCAAATGTTTTAAAACTTCATTTTGTCTAAAACCCATTCATTTCTAAAAAAAAATTAAAAAAAATGTAGATTATGTAGACCAGCAAGGCATGCATTGTCTTAAAGTCCCACATGTAAACGTAAGGTACATTGCCAAAGCACGTCAAAGTGTTGCCAATAACTTATAATTGTTGTCACTATTATCATTACACCTAGTTAATGTAGATACCAATAAATCAATTTCGGGAACGACCGACAGTACAGTTACACGTCATAATCGCTCACCTACGTCGTGTTGCGGATGTTTTCTAAGCTACGTCGTGTGGCGGATGTTTTCTAAGCTACGTCGTGTGGCGGATGATTTCCAGATGATTGATGTCGTTTAAGGACTTGTAAGATTTGAATGTAATTTACATGTTAAATCCATACTGCCAAAGCTTCCTGCTCGAGAGTTGTTATTTAATGAGTCAAAACAGCGATCTGGTTAATAATACAACAGCCGCAAATATATTGAATTTACTTCGTTGTCGTGGGTACATTTTAATCAGCCATTATTCCATTGAAGTTGGTGCCTGCGACACATCAACTGCCACGCAAAAGTCCTGTTTGTAATTGTATTTTGATAAAGACTGATTAACAACACAGAGCACCTTAATTAATCTCGCGGACGCCCTAACGTTTAAAGTCGTACCATGTTGCTGTAAAAACAGCCAGCATGTTACATTGAATGTCGAGGTAGCCCTGATAATTAGCGAGACGTGGGGACCCTAATATAGAGCAACATTTAAATGCCACTCCCCGTACTGTCAGAGGTACAGCCCATGTATCACCACAGCAACTGATCTATAATAGCGAGCGGGCACGGGAGACAGGTGTCTGTTTCATTGGGAGAATCTCAAAAAACTCTATATATCGTAAAAAATAGTTGAGTTACTTGTTTCTAAAGCTATGTTGTTTTCATTGGTTTCGTATTGTATTAGTTGCGCAACATATAATCAAATTTAATAATGGAAACGCACGGTGTATGCAGTGGTGTCGGAGTAAAGGTTATATTTTTGACATGGTAGATTGTAGATATCAGTGACCGGTTACATTGTTTTGACATAGTAGATTGTAGATATCAGTGACCGGTTAGATTGTTTTGACATGGTAGATTGTAGATAACAGTGACCGGTTAGACTGTTTTGACATGGTAGCTAGTAGATATCAGTGACCGGTTAGATTGTTTTGACATGGTAGATTGTAGATATCAGTGACCGGTTAGATTGTTTTGACATGGTAGATTGTAGATATCAGTGACCGGTAAGATTGTTTTGACATGTAGATTGTAGATACCAATTACCGGTAAGATTGTTTTGACATGGTAGATTGTAGATATCAGTGACCGGTTAGATTGTTTTGACATGGTAGATTATAGATATCAGTGACCGGTTAGATTGTTTTGACATGGTAGCTAGTAGATATCAGTGACCGGTTAGATTGTTTTGACTTGGTAGATTGAAGATATCAGTGACCGGTAAGATTGTTTTGACATGGTAGCTAGTAGATATCAGTGACCGGTTAGATTGTTTTGACATGGTAGATTATAGATATCAGTGACCGGTTAGATTGTTTTGACATGGTAGATTGTAGATATCAGTGACCGGTTAGATGTTTTTGACATGGTAGATAGTAAATACCAATGACCGGTTAAGAAACTGTTAGCAGATTAGAGTTAAGGACATTGTAGGTTATAGATATTTGTGTCAGAGTAATAGGCTGGCGACATGGCAATAACAGGGTTGTTCAGATGTGGTAAAAAGTAGGAAAACTTAAATATACATTATAGAAGGTATAAATGGCCAATTCATGATCACGTGACAATTTGAAGATAATGTGATTGTTTACCTTTATGAGCGACATTATTCATCCGCACGATATATCAAAGGCATTTAGGCACCACCAACATACAAATGTATCAACACAGCATTGAGTAACACCCTCGCTGTACCACCGCTTCAGTAAAACCCTCGCTGTACCACCGCTACAGTAACACCATCGCTGTACCACCGCTACAGAAACAACAACGCTGTACCACCGCTTCAGTTACACCATCGCTGTACCACCGCATTAGTAACACCAACATACCAATGTATCAACACAGCATTGAGTAACTCCGTCGCTGTACCACCGCTTCAGTAACATCATCGCTGTACCACCGCTTCAGTTACACCCTCGCTGTACCACCGCTTTAGTAACACCCTCGCTGTACCACCGCTTCAGTAACACCATCGCTGTACCACCGCTACAGTAACACCATCGCTGTACCACCGCTTCAGTTACACCCTCGCTGTACCACCGCTTCAGTAACACCATCGCTGTACCACCGCTACAGTGACACCATCGCTGTACCACCGCTTCAGTAACACCATCGCTGTACCACCGCTTCAGTAACATCATCGCTGTACCACCGCATTAGTAACACCAACATACCAATGTATCAACACAGCATTGAGTAACTCCATCGCTGTACCACCGCTTCAGTAACACCATCGCTGTACCACCGCTTCAGTAACACCATCGCTGTACCACCGCTTTAGTAACAACAACATACCAATGTATCAACACAGCATTGAGTAACTCCATCGCTGTACCACCGCTTCAGTAACATCATCGCTGTACCACCGCATTAGAAACACCAACATACCAATGTATCAACACAGCATTGAGTAACTCCATCGCTGTACCGCCGCTTCAGTAACACCCTTGCTGTACCACCGCTTCAGTAACACCCTCGCTGTACCACCGCTTCAGTTACACCATCGCTGTACAACCGCTTCAGTAACACCATCGCTGTACCACCGCTTCAGTAACACCCTCGCTGTACCACCGCATCAGTAACACCCTCGCTGTACCACCGCTTCAGTAACACCATCGCTGTACCACCGCTTCAATACCATCGCTGTACCACCGCTTCAGTACCATCGCTGTACCACCGCTTTAGTAACACCATCGCTGTACCGCCGCTTCAGTAACACCATCGCTGTACCAACGCTTCAGTAACACCCTCGCTGTACCACCGCTTCAGTAACACCCTCGCTGTACCACCGTTTCAGTAACACCCTCGCTGTACCACCGTTTCAGTTACGCCCTCGCTGTACCACCGCTTCAGTTACCCCCTCCCTGTACCAACGCTTCAGTAACCCCATCGCTGTACCACCGCTTCAGTAACACCCACGCTGTACCACCGCTTCAGTTACACCCTCCCTGTACCAACGCTTCAGTAACCCCATCGCTGTACCACCGCTTCAGTAACACCCTCGCTGTACCACCGTTTCAGTTACACCCTCGCTGTACCACCGCTTCAGTTACACCCTCCCTGTACCAACGCTTCAGTAACACCATCGCTGTACCACCGCTTCAGTAAAACCCTCGCTGTACCACCGCTTCAGTAACACCATCGCTGTACCATCTTATCAGTAACACCATCGCTGTACCACCGCCTCAGTAACACCATCGCTGTACCATCGATTGAGTAACACAATCGCTGTACCACCGCTTCAGTAACACCCTCGCTGTACCACCGCATCAGTATCGTCATCGCTGTACCACCGCTTCAGTAACACCATCGCTGTACCACCGCTTCAGTAACACCATCGCTGTACCATCGTTTCAGTAACAATTGAGTAACACCCTCGCTGTACCACCGCTTCAGTAACACCATCGCTGTACCATCGTTTCAGTAACAACATTGCTGTACCACCGCTTCAGCAACACCATCGGTGTACCACCGCTTCAGTAAAACATTCGCTGAACCACCGCTTCAGTAACACCATCGATGTACCACCGCTTCAGTAACACCATCGCTGTACCACCGCTTCAGCAACACCATCGCTGTACCACCGCTTCAGTAACACCCTCGCTGTACCACCGCTTCAGTTACACCCTCGCTGTACTACCGCTTCAGTAAAACATGCGCTGAACCACCGCTTCAGTAATGCCATCGATGTACCACCGCTTCAATTACACCATCGATGTACCACCGCTTCAATTACACCATCGCTGTACCACCGCTTCACCCTCGCTGTTCCACCCTCGCTGTACCACCACTTCAGTAACACCCTCGCTGTTCCACCCCCGCTGTACCACCACTTCAGTAACACCCTCGCTGTTCCACCCTCGCTGTACCACCGCTTCAGTAAACGTATACATGACTCGATTACATAATGACGTGATGGATGTCCAGACTCAGCATCAGAAATACGCGAGTGATGACTGAGAGGTGAGACTTTCCCGTCTCCTTTTGTATACAAATAAATGCAGATCCTATTTCTCAATGTGGCAGTGTAGTTTGATAGAAGACAGAATTGCAGGTGGATAGACTTTCACCTGAAGGATGAGAACGTCTCAATGAAACTGCCCGGTGTCGTTCTGTCATCATTATGAGACACGGGAAGTCTGCTGACATTAAGGTTGGGTCTGGCTGATAGACTGGCACTGCGCCACTCTCCTGATAATACGTCATAATTTTGTCGGTGTTTCCTGTCCTTCATAAGGACGCTTAATGCAGTAGTACATACGTACCAGAATAGGTGACTTGTCCGTACTGCCAAAACGACAGATGAATTAATATATTTCTATAGAAAATACCAGCAATTGCATGCTGGGTTATATGATGGATGTTAAACCATGAAGAATCACTGATGGACGAGTGACACACATGACAGATGTACGAGTCCTTGACTCAGCATCAAATAGTTTATTCCTGCTCATAAGGAACAGCGAAAAGACCAAACCTGACCTGCTGCCATCATTACAATATTTAAAACTAATATCGTTTTGTTCGCTATTGTTTTCAATTACAACTATCACTGTTAAGATGTTTTTCAGAATGCCTTTTACCCAGGTATAATCCGAATTTATACCCGGCTTTTCCAAATGTTAAAATAGACAAAATACCTATTATATCTTCGATTATGTATTTGATGACGTCATTGACTTCATTATTCAAATTCACGATAATGTCTCTGCATGTAGTAAAAATCGAATATATTCAATAGAATTCAAACAATCTGAGTTATAATGGAAACAATAGTTCGACTATATCATAATGACCTGTTTAAGTGTCTATGGCAAGCACCTGCTTCAATGTCTATGTTAGTCTGACATTATAATCGATTTATACAACATGTTCTCTTGCCTTCAGGGACTCTGATTTTGCTTCTAAGCACGTGGTTTATACCGAGTATACCTCAGAAGGTGGAAGTTTTGGTTTGTGTCTTTCAGTGTAAAGCATAACCTTTATTTTTACCTTGTAACAATCCCACTCTTTCTCTTTTTCTCTTCAAACACTCGTTTACTATTACCTAAGAAGTTGCTAGGATGTAAAACCTCGATCATAAAGAACACATCTACTGTATTACCGTATAGTACTTACAATATGTGCAGGAGAGCTGACGTGATCAAAATTGAACATCGTCACGTGAGCTTAGGTCATATGAAGACACGTGCCGATGAACGCACCACTGAAATTAAAGTGTGGGTAGGAGAGAAATAGAGAGAAAGATACCCCAGGGATCAGATAACTGATTGTTCCACGAATGTCCCCTAAAGAGAAGACATATGATAACCCCCGTGTCTACAGGTGACCCCACTTCAGTCGACTCCTGCGATACATTACAGTGTCATACACCAGGTCTATCATTACAGTGTCATACACCAGGTCTGTCATTACAGTGTCATACACCAGGTCTATCATTACCCGAACCTACCTGGACAGAACCAGTCGCGTGTATATTATAAGTATTAACAGTTAGTGCCATACACGTGGTCCTTTGTTCATCCTTGTGGTATTCCCGTGGCAGGCTAGTTTATTTCACTGTCACATCATTGAGATGCACGTGCATGAGAATTGATTCGCCGTTAATTAACACGTGTATTGATTCCTGCCTCACTAATTAATTGTGATCAGGTGGCGAGTTCCCAATGTAATCACTGTCCACAACGAAACGTGTGATTAGCCTCTATCATGGTCGCTATTTTAACTTTTTTAACATTAGAATTCAAACATTGGTTGTGTGAACTTGGCCAGTTCCAGTAGTTTGAATTATATATTGGTTTTGATCACTCGTGTTTGTTTGGTTCCAATCCAACATGCTGATTTCACTTATTCCGGGTTTTTTTCTTTTTTTTTTAATAAAAGCTGAAATTTGGCCTTTTCGGAGTTAACAACAATCGTTGATTGGTTGGATTTTGAAGCGTCCTTGACATTTGTCCCAGTTGCTGGGATATCGATACCTCAGGTTAATTACCTGAAGTCAGTTGATTTCCCTTTCATTTTCAACTTGGCGTTTTTATAACGACACGAATGCGGCGAAGCAGCGCCGTATTGTGCACATAATTTGAATGTACTATACAATTATAGCATGGTGATGAGGTCGATACATGGTTTTATCAACCTAAGTTAGCAATATTGACCGAGGACGCAGTCCGAGGTCAATATTGCTAACCTAGGTTGATAAAACCATGTATCGACCGAAATCACCATGCTACAATAGTTTTATTATTTTAATTGATTTTTTCAAAATTGAAGAAAAAAATGTAAAAAAATATAGTTTTCCATTTTTTTTCTCCATTTTTTCTCCAGAATCTATTTTATAGCAGGTCAATAACACTTTTTCTACCAACTTTTTTACAAAAATTCCAGAATCTATTTATAGCAGGTCAATAACACTTTTTCTACCAACTTTTTTGAACACCTGTTCCAGAATCTATTTATAGCAGGTTAATAACANCCATTTTTTTTCCAGAATCTATTTATAGCAGGTCAATAACACTTTTTCTACCAACTTTTTTACAAAAATTCCAGAATCTATTTATAGCAGGTCAATAACACTTTTTCTACCAACTTTTTTGAACACCTGTTCCAGAATCTATTTATAGCAGGTTAATAACACTTGTTCTACCAACTTTTTTGAACACCTGCAAACCACTCAGGTTTATAACTACTTTTACAGGTGGTCACATGATGTTGTTTCAGCCAATCAGAGTCAGCTAAAAATCAATAAAAATAATAAATAGTGTTATTGCAGGCTGGTAAGCTAGAGAAGGGAAAACCAAAACATGTTTGCCAATATTCCCTATTTTCATTGAGAATCATATGAAAGCTTTTTATATACGCTCCATACATTTCCTGAAACCTGGTTGCACTCATGTTGAAATAATTGCCACAAAAACAAGAACTTTTGGTAAAGTTACGTAGAAAAATAATGTTAACATGAAGCCGGGGTTTTGTTTTTTACTTTGAGATCACAGATTTGTCTAACGACCAGTCGAGCAGGTCAGAAGGTCTGTGAGTAAATCTGATCGTCACGTTAAAGCCATTTTGGTCTCTGTGGAGTATAACATATAGATAGATAGATACTTAAATAAACCATGAATCTATGTAACACATCATTCAGTCCACTATTATATTTGATTTAAACATATTTTATTTGCTAAAAATACAAAAGGGATTAGACACAAGTTATAAAACTTAAAGTTCGCCTTCTCCCTTAAAGCAATAATGATGAAATATACATATGGTTACACAGTAGAAAGTATTGATGACTGGAAATTAAGATGATTCAAAGGAAACATGAATAAGATCAAATATACAATATACAAATCTTATAGATTATTTTTGTATTGAATGTACCCTTACATATCTCAGTAACCTGTATATAATATAAACACACGCGTTAACATTAAGATAAACAATCTATAGTTTGTATTTTCATATTGAAACTTCTGTCTATGATGCATATCATATAGTCACTAAAACAATATAAAATTTAATGATTTAGAATTAGCTTTTAAATCCACCTGTATTTTTAGCACCGTAGCAGCGTGATGACGCAGCAGACCGCATCACACAATGGTCACATCCTTGAAGCTTTCTTTAAAACGCACCGCACCCTAATGTCCGCTTGCAACAACTATACATATCACACATCCTTGGCTTCCTTAAGAGTTCCGAGCTTGCTAGACTCCCTGCTATCCCGGATGCGATCCACTGCGTCATCAAAGTACCACAATGCTTACCACGTGCAGTTGATATATAAGTATATTTACTTTTGTTTAAACATATTTTAAACTAAATCGTTTTGAATTTTTAATGTATTCTTCAACTGATATGAATAAAAAAACAATTTGTATTAGCAGTAAACATGTCTAAACCATACAAAAGTAAATCCGTAGTTAAAAAATCTAAATTCAAATTCCCTAAAAGTTTTCTCCTTAGGGTATTTCTGGCTTCTACATGTACATACAATGGAAATTCTAAAAAAATAATGCTCAACATGTTCTATAGGATAAGAACATATGCTTTCAGGCGACTGAATTCATTTATACGTTTGAGGTCAGAGCTCAAGGAACTGCAGTCATACCCGAGTCTTGTTTGCAAAACATTGAATTTTCGTTCACCAGTGGAATAAAAATCAGGAGCACATTCTCCTTTAAAAGATATTTTATTTTTGAATGTAGAAAGCGTATTACATGTTCTGATTTGAACATCAAGACTATTCCAAAGTCGTAATGTGCTAGGAATGACCGATTTCTCAAATAAGATTAATCGACATCTTGGAATCACACAATTATTTTGATTTCGTAAATTGTAATGAAGGGGTAAGATTATTTTGTATTTTATATGAGTAGATGATTTTATTGAAGTATATATTTCAGGTGTAAAACCTTCGTAAACAAGGACGTGCCGCTATCGAAAAAGAAGATCATTATGAGGCAAAAGGAGCACGCGCCTTGACGTCATTGACTATGACATACTGTTTGCTCTTACGGAGAAAACTGGTGACGCCAACTGCTAGATTTTGTTTTCTATATGGGTGAGAGTCGAAAGTGTGATGACCATATTTGACGTTGAAACCCTAAATATTGTAAATATATATTCCAGAACAATCGGTAAGGCCTAATGTTTCACTGTTCTGTCGATGCTACATGGATATGTTGGATTATCACCTCTCAGAAGCGTAAGACTTAGCGGTTGCCTGATGGACATCTGTGCTTGGTTGAATGCAGATGAACTCCCCTTGCAGTCCCGTCAGTGAGGAACTTATAATGTGACCACGTAAAATAGGGTGAAGCCATTTAAAAGACATTGCACAACCGAAAACAAACCATGAAACAATTTTGCAACTCATCAAAATATAAACATGTCATTTTGTTTTAACTCACAAATAACCTCTCCACTTGACGACGGCAATCATCTCTGGTAGAACAACAGGCTATCGTCAGAGAGCTCAGAAGACAGAAGCCTTGTGTTACCCGTACTCGAATGAACAGGAATACCACGGCAGTACAACACTGCCTTCCGTATCACACAGATCTCTGTATAAAGTATAGAGTGTATAGGCCAGGCATTAAATCGTAAGTTCCCTGGTAATCTTGGGAGAATGCTATCCTCACGACTACCGAGATCGTAGCCAGAATCCCCGTTGTATTCCCAAATTGTTAAACATATGGAAACGGGTGGTATAGCCCCTCAACTGCTGTCAGAACGCCAAAAACCACCGGCAGCTTTATAGAATGGTGAAAATCTTTCTATGAATCTCAAATAAAGTTCTGATACATGATTTGTTATTTCTAGTAATGTGACATGACGCTACCGATCTGATAGAGGGGAAATAACTCTGAGAAGATTGTCCGATTTTTTTCGTTGGATCTCGCTTATTTTGGGAAATATTTGTCTTCCCGTGATGGAAGGGTGATTCATTTACGTCTGATTTTTCTAGAAACGATATAAGTAAGGGTGAAAATCAAAAACTGGTTTATTCTTAAAAAAGGATGTGATTTTTATGTCTAAATACCAATATTAGTGAAACCATGTGTAATAGTCACTCAAACTAGCGGATTGAGACTGCAGGTGAGAACATTTATTTCTCAGGAGAAATAATGCTTTCTACCTAATTCAAAAGAAATTCCCTTTTGAAAAGAAGTTGATAAATGCAACTCATGGAACACAGAACAAACTGTAACGCAAGGGAGACACATATGTTACACAGTCAAACCCTGTATCACCACTAGTCACAGAAAACCATTGGCTATACCAGTACAGGAAACAACGTGTGGCTATTTAATGTCGTCAGGATTGGATTAAATCTACATTAAGATATGTACCATTGTGTATTAAACATATGTTGAATTATTTTGAAATCAACAGTCTTTATATTCCTCAAATGTTTTTCAATAGTCTGTTGGTCTGTTATCTAATCGAATATTTATTTATTTTAATCAAATTAAACAGAAATGGTCAGCTAGATTGTTCATGGATGAATAAAAACTTTACCAATAAAATATTTAAGATTATAATCATATTTAAAGGTTTCCCTGTATCATATAGTAACTGAATTTTGTCTGAACTTTGTTATTATATTAATTGACTTGTTAACTCTGAGTATTCCTTCTGTGACAGCCCTTCAGGTGTCGCCCCACTAGTAATAATTCACAGTTTCGTTGACTCTGAGTACTCCTTCTGTGACAGCCCTTCAGGTGTCGCCCCAATAGTAATAATTCACAGTTTCGTTGACTCTGAGTACTCCTTCTGTGACAGCCCTTCAGGTGTCGCCCCACTAGTAATAATTCACAGTGTCGTTGACTCTGAGTATTCCTTCTGTGACAGTCCTTCAGGTGTCGCCCCACTAGTAATAATTCACAGTGTCGTTGACTCTGAGTATTCCTTCTGTGACAGCCCTTCAGGTTTCGCCCCACTAGTAATAATTCACAGTTTTGTTGACTCTGAGTATTCCTTCTGTGACAGCCCTTCAGGTGTCCCCCTACTAGTAATAATTCACAGTTTCGTTGACTCTGAGTATTCCTTCTGTGACAGCCCTTCAGGTGTCGCCCCACTAGTAATAATTCACAGTTT
>NW_018408772.1:539946-563430 GCF_002113885.1 Mizuhopecten yessoensis | reverse complement strand
ACAGTGGTAACAGTGGTAACAGTGGTAACAGTGGTAACAGTAGTAACAGTGGTAACAATGGTAACAATGGTAACAGTGGTAACAGTAGTAACAGTGGTAACAATGGTAACAGTGGTAACAGTAGTAACAGTAGTAACAGTGGTTACAGTGGTAACAATGGTAACAGTAGTAACAGTAGTAACAGTAGTAACAGTAGTAACAGAAGTTGCAGTGGTAACAGTGGTAACAGTAGTAACAGTGGTAACAGTGGTAACAGTAGTAACAGTAGTAACAGTGGTAACAATGGTAACAATGGTAACAATGGTAACAGTAGTAACAGTAGTAACAGTAGTTAGAGTGGTAACCAATGGTAACAGTAGTAACAATGGTAACAGTGGTTACAGTGGTTACAGTGGTAACAGTGGTAACAGTGAAAACAGTGGTAAACAGTGGAAACAGTGGTAACAATAGTAACCGTGGTAACAGTGGTAACAGTAGTAACAGTGGTAACAGTGGTAACAATGGTAACAGTGGTAACAGTGGTTACAGTAGTAACATTAGTAACATTAGTAACATTAGAAACAGTAGTAAGAGTGGTAACAGTAGTAACAGTGGTAACAATGGTAACAATGGTAACAGTGGTAACAGTGGTAACAGTGGTAACATTGGTAACAGTAGTAACAGTGGTAACAATGGTAACAGTGGTAACAGTAGTATCAGTAGTAACAGTAGTTACAGTGGTAACAATGGTAACAGTAGTTACAGTATTAACAGTGGTAACAGAGGTAACAGAGATAACAGTGGTTACAGTGGTAACAATGGTAACAGCAGTAACAGTGGTTACAGTGGTAACAATGGTAACAGTGGTTACAGTGGTAACAGTGGTAACAGTGGTTACAGTAGCAACATTAGTAACATTAGTAACATTAGAAACAGCAGTAAGAGTGGTAACAGTAGTAACAGTGGTAACAATGGTAACAATGGTAACAGTGGTAACAGTAGTAACAGTGGTAACAATGGTAAAAATGGTAACAGTAGAAACAGAAGTAACAGTGGTAACAATGGTAACAATGGTGACAATGGTAACAGTAGTAACAGTAGTAACAGTGGTAACAATGGTAACAATGGTAACAATAGTAACAGTAGTAACAGTAGTTACAGTGGTAACAATGGTAACAGTAGTAACAGTGGTTACAGTGGTTACAGTGGTAACCACTGTAACCACTGTTACCACTGTTACCACTGTTATCATTGTTACCACTGTTACTACTGTTACCACTGTTCCCACTGTTACTACTGTTACCACTGTTACTACTGTTACCATTGTTACCATTGTCACCACTGTTTCCACTGTTACCACTGTAACTACTGTTACTGCTGTTACTACTGTTACTACTGTTACCATTGTTACCATTGTCACCACTGTTTCCACTGTTACCACTGTAACTACTGTTACTGCTGTTACTACTGTTACTACTGTTACCATTGTTACAATTGTTACCATTGTTACCACTGTTACTACTGTTACCACTGTTACTACTGTTACCTCTGTAACCGCTGTTACCACTGTTACCACTGTTACCACTGTTATCATTGTTACCACTGTTACTACTGTTACCACTGTAGTAACAGTGGTAACAGTGGTAACAGTAGTAACAGTGGGAACAGTAGTTACAGTGGTAACAGTCGTTACAGTGGTAACAGTGGTAACAGTGAAAACAGTGGTAAACAGTGGAAACAGTGGTAACAATAGTAACAGTGGTAACAGTGGTAACAGTAGTAACAGTGGTAACAGTAGTTACAGTGGTAACAGTCGTTACAGTGGTAACAGTGGTAACAGTGGTTACAGTGGTTACAGTGGTTACAGTGGTAACAGTGGTTACAGTGGCAATGATAAAGTAAAACGTTCTGGTTCCCTTTACATTAAAATAGGATGTGTTCAACAGTATCTCCTCGTAATTCACACTTTAATTTTTCGTTTTGTAAAGCTCTACCCTTGGTATATAACAGTAGCAGTGTATGTGTAACGTGTTTAACTCAAGTCTTAAATCACTCGCCGTAATTAGTCTGGGTTGATTATAAAATCATTATTAAGGGTAACGTTATTAAAGATATTGATCTAATTAATTCGTTTGTATCTTTATTTTATAATGTGTGATACCTTAGTTTCATTTACACATAACCTTCCTTTATATACCAAAGCCTACCTGTGTACTACCTGACTTACTTGTATAGTATACAACCTACCATTAGTATATGTGCCTTACTTTGATCAATTGATAGATCTGTATTACATCACACTATGTTCTGGTGGCAAGCTTACAAAGACAAATATCCAACCAAGAGAAAACGTGTTTTAAAACAAAGCAATGGATTCATTTTGTTCGACTTCACAACAATCAACAATACATGTGCGCACTCGCTCCATTGCGCTGACCTTGACAAATAGAAATATGGATTTGCTATACGATTCGGACGCAATACCGAGGTCTACATTGTGAGCAATATTTACATACTTTAAGTGCTGAGCATTGATTCTCGTGACAAACCTAGGTACACAGACCACTACTCCGGGGTCACACTTGCCTCTGTCCATTCTGGAGGTGACTTTCTGGATCGTTGGTACTGGTCATGAAAGTTGACTCATGTTTTGTTTGTATTTATGAACTATACTGACACGCTGCCCAAACAAGCTGATTACGAAATTCTTTGGGTCACGAAATAGAATGGTAATCGAATAATTGGAACGGTTTCGAAATTAACAACACAGTTTTCGTCTTCGGAAATACACCGACCAATTTACAAAATGAAACATGTCTTATAAATTCACTTTTAGAGAAAATGAGTGTCCTTTTTTATATATTATTTAATTGATTTAATTGAAAATTAATGGACGCAGGCTGAAAGCCTCTAAGTCCATATCACAAAACATAGTATAAAAATATTATATTGTCACTGGTTAACATATATAAACTTTCCCAAAAGAGTTATTTTAAAAGTCATTATCAGTAATTATTGTAAATAGTGTCCTTCAGATGGTTATCCAACAGGATCTCAAAGTCCTTCGTGGTTTCTGCATTTACAACCGATTCCGGTAGACCGTTCCAGATATCAACTACCCTAAACGTGAACGAGTTTTTCCTTAGCTCTGTTCTTCATTGTTGTTTATACAGCTTAAATTTATGTCCTCGTGTTCTTTCGTTATTAACGTAGACAAATATGTCTGACGTGACTTTCTCATCAAACTTCCTCTTCACAATCTTGAAAAAGTTAATCAAATCATCTCTATTCCTTCGGTGTTTTAGTGTCGGTAGTTTTAATTTTTCTAAACGTTCTTCGTAGAAGATTTCTTTAAATCCATGAAGAAGCTTAGTGGCTCTCCGTTGTACATTCTCTATCATCTGGATATCTTTAAGTTTATACGGACTCCACGCACTGGCTGCGTATTCTAGATGCGGTCTTACCAGAGCCTTAAATAACTGTCTAAAAATCGATTCGTCCAAAAAAGTAAATGATCTTCTAATAATCCCGAGTACTGAATTAGCTTTATTTATTGAGTTTTGAATGTGGGTCCGAAAGTCCAGGTTTGCATCCACCGTTACTCCTAAATCTTTTTCACTGTTAATTTTGTCAAGTACGAATTCTCCAGTTTTGCTCGCGAGACGGTATGTTCTATTATTGTTTGGTGATCCTTTAACCTGAAGAACCTTGCATTTATTCGGATGAAATTTCAAAAGCCAATCATCAGACCATTTTTGAAGATTATTCAAATCTGCTTGTAGAATTTCCTTATCCTCATCAGTTCGTATCTTGCGGTATAATTTAGTATCATCCGCGAATAGCGGGCACGATGACGCAGTGTTCTCGGGCATGTCATTGATATACATAACAAATAGTATTGGTCCTAAAACACTCCCCTGAGGAATTCCGCTTAAGACGTTCTGTAATTTGGATGTAGATCCGTTAACCACTACTTTTTGATGTCTATCACTTAAAAAATTTTCTATCCATTTTACAGTTTTCGCGCTGATTCCATAATTATATAGCTTGTGTATTAGACGGCGATGGGGTACCTTGTCGAAAGCTTTCATAAAATCCATATAAATGACATCAATTTCTCCTCCCGTATCCAACATATGAGTCCACTCATCTAGGACGATTAACATTTGAAGTGTTGTTGATCTTCTGGGGAGAAATCCAAACTGATTTTTGCTGAATAAATTGTTCAGTTGCATGTGTTGAACTATACTATCACGTATATATTATACTATACTGTTCCGTGTAACAGACTAAGGGCCTGCTAAACAAACTCCTACTTCATACAGATTTTGCTTACAGTTGCATTCATGCATTGCTTACTTGTCTTAATTACTATTAACTTGTATTTAAGACAATATTGAATGGTCCTTGTTCCTACTGATGTAGTATTAAAATGCAAAGTTCCACGTCACGTTTATTTTTTAGTTTCTGTTCTCGTAGGGAAAATGCTATTTCTCTATGTGATACATGTATGAAGGTCGATAATTTTATTGTAATCATTCGTAAACATCGTGCTGATGTGGTCACTACCGAGACCATTGGATGATGTACCGTTACTTAGATCGTATCTAGTAGCAGAACCCGCTTACTATTCCGGAAAAAATGGTTCGCTTTGTTCCTATTTTGCGATAGTTTATCGATTTTGAGTTCGACTTAAGGTTTTTGTATCCTTCGGTATTCTTTTGTTTTCTTTTCTTTTTTTATAACAAATTATCATACACCACGTGTACTGATACCATGGCTGTCAGTGTAACATATAGCTCAATGTGACTGTTGTTTCATTGTAATAGGTTATTCTATTTTTCTATGAAAACTTGAAGTTTGTACATGTTGGTGCTGTCGTAACTATGATTGCAAAGTCAGATAAAGAACATATAACTATCATAGAAATTACTTGTCATCTATTTAATCGTTGATTTAGTAGATAAAACGCAGCTAAAAATGTTCCATGACAATGTGTTGTATGAATAAACAACGTACATCATAGGTAAATGTTTAGTATAAAGAGGCACCTTGTATGAAACGGTACGTAACTTACATGTGGCATAACCCATTTGTGTATCATTTATAGATGTCTAGGCATTCTGAGAACATCTGACTGTACTCCACGTATACAAGTTATTGTCCCAACCAGAACTATTCGAAAGCTATTTTTCTGCTGTGGGTTTATACTCTAAACTATTACTCTGCTGTGGGTTTATACTCTAAACTATTACTCTGCTGTGGGTTTATATACTCTAAACTATTACTCTGCTGTGGGTTTATACTCTAAACTATTACTCTGCTGTGGGTTTATACTCTAACCTATTACTCTGCTGTGGGTTTATACTCTAACCTATTACTCTGCTGTGGGTTTATACTCTAAACTATTACTCTGCTGTGGGTTTATACTCTAAACTATTACTCTGCTGTGGGTTTATACTCTAAACTATTACTCTGCTGTGGGTTTATACTCTAAACTATTACTCTGCTGTGGGTTTATACTCTAAACTATTACTCTGCTGTGGGTTTATACTCTAAACTATTACTCTGCTGTGGGTTTATACTCTAAACTATTACTCTGCTGTGGGTTTATACTCTAAACTATTACTCTGCTGTGGGTTTATACTCTAAACTATTACTCTGCTGTGGGTTTATACTCTAAACTATTACTCTGCTGTGGGTTTATACTCTAAACTATTACTCTGCTGTGGGTTTATACTCTAAACTATTACTCTGCTGTGGGTTTATACTCTAAACTATTACTCTGCTGTGGGTTTATACTCTAAACTATTACTCTGCTGTGGGTTTATACTCTAAACTATTACTCTGCTGTGGGTTTATACTCTAAACTATTACTCTGCTGTGGGTTTATACTCTAAACTATTACTCTGCTGTGGGTTTATACTCTAAACTATTACTCTGCTGTGGGTTTATACTCTAAACTATTACTCTGCTGTGGGTTTATACTCTAAACTATTACTCTGCTGTGGGTTTATACTCTAAACTATTACTCTGCTGTGGGTTTATACTCTAAACTATTACTCTGCTGTGGGTTTATACTCTAAACTATTACTCTGCTGTGGGTTTATACTCTAAACTATTACTCTGCTGTGGGTTTATACTCTAAACTATTACTCTGCTGTGGGTTTATACTCTAAACTATTACTCTGCTGTGGGTTTATACTCTAAACTATTACTCTGCTGTGGGTTTATACTCTAAACTATTACTCTGCTGTGGGTTTATACTCTAAACTATTACTCTGCTGTGGGTTTATACTCTAAACTATTACTCTGCTGTGGGTTTATACTCTAAACTATTACTCTGCTGTGGGTTTATACTCTAAACTATTACTCTGCTGTGGGTTTATACTCTAAACTATTACTCTGCTGTGGGTTTATACTCTAAACTATTACTCTGCTGTGGGTTTATACTCTAAACTATTACTCTGCTGTGGGTTTATACTCTAAACTATTACTCTGCTGTGGGTTTATACTCTAAACTATTACTCTGCTGTGGGTTTATACTCTAAACTATTACTCTGCTGTGGGTTTATACTCTAAACTATTACTCTGCTGTGGGTTTATACTCTAAACTATTACTCTGCTGTGGGTTTATACTCTAAACTATTACTCTGCTGTGGGTTTATACTCTAAACTATTACTCTGCTGTGGGTTTATACTCTAAACTATTACTCTGCTGTGGGTTTATACTCTAAACTATTACTCTGCTGTGGGTTTATACTCTAAACTATTACTCTGCTGTGGGTTTATACTCTAAACTATTACTCTGCTGTGGGTTTATACTCTAAACTATTACTCTGCTGTGGGTTTATACTCTAAACTATTACTCTGCTGTGGGTTTATACTCTAAACTATTACTCTGCTGTGGGTTTATACTCTAAACTATTACTCTGCTGTGGGTTTATACTCTAAACTATTACTCTGCTGTGGGTTTATACTCTAAACTATTACTCTGCTGTGGGTTTATACTCTAAACTATTACTCTGCTGTGGGTTTATACTCTAAACTATTACTCTGCTGTGGGTTTATACTCTAAACTATTACTCTGCTGTGGGTTTATACTCTAAACTATTACTCTGCTGTGGGTTTATACTCTAAACTATTACTCTGCTGTGGGTTTATACTCTAAACTATTACTCTGCTGTGGGTTTATACTCTAAACTATTACTCTGCTGTGGGTTTATACTCTAAACTATTACTCTGCTGTGGGTTTATACTCTAAACTATTACTCTGCTGTGGGTTTATACTCTAAACTATTACTCTGCTGTGGGTTTATACTCTAAACTATTACTCTGCTGTGGGTTTATACTCTAAACTATTACTCTGCTGTGGGTTTATACTCTAAACTATTTTTCTGCTGTGGGTTTATACTCTAACCTATTACTCTGCTGTGGGTTAATACTCTAAACTATTACTCTGCTGTGGGTTTATACTAAACTATTACGCAGTTAATATTTTTGTCAGCGATGGACTTTGTCAGCGGCACCGTTTATTTTTTGGGGGTATTTGTCAACAATGGAATTTGTCAGCGGAAACGTTTATTTTTTGGGGGGGATTTGTCAACAATGGAATTTGTCAGCGGTAAGTTAACGATTGTTTTTTGGGGGGTATTCGTTAACAATGGAATTTGTCAGCGGTAACGTTTATTTTTTGGGGGGGTATTTGTCAACAATGGAATTTGTCAGCGGTAACGTTTATTTGTTGGGGGGTATTTGTCAACTATGGCATTTGCCATGATTATTTGTCTGCTATATTTTTCTCAGCTAGACATTTCACTGCTGTGGTATTTGTCAGCAGTTACAGTTGTCAGTTTTGATAACCTATTGTCAGTGTCATGGGTGTTGTTTAGCTATAAAATGTAGAAGCTATTGTATTTGACAGCTGTAGTTTTAGCTAGCTCTTTTATTAGTCAACTATGGTTTCTGTCACATACATGTATTGTTATACATACTTATCTTTTGTTTTATATTTCTGTGTGACCATGATTAAGAACTTGCCTGCATTTTATTACAGTTTGCCTTTGATTTACGATAGATATGGCCGTGGAAATGAAAGGGACCATGACCATGGGCTTCACACGTGTTAAATTTGTATTGTACTTAACACAAATCTTTCAGAGCATTCCTCCCGGCCTTTTTTTTTGCGAGGGATATGGTGTCTTCATTTTGTTTTGATTCTCCCGAATTAAAAAAAAAAAAATAGAAAATGAAATTAAAATATTAAAAAAGTATCTGTATCTACTTTTTGTATCGGTCTATGTGAATTCATTTTCTAACTAAACATCGACTCTGCCAGTTATTGCGAAATATTTTATTCGTGAGTAAGCATGGTCTTTTTCTGTAGTATAAAACAGGTACAGTGTAAACTCTATGATTGCCTCCTCTTCCAATATCCTGTATCATTCCAATCGATAAGGTAACTAAACAGGACACTTAAGAGGATCAGCGACCGACAAACAATGATGATATCACCCCATCTATTTCAGTATGAGATGGGAAAGGGGCCGCTCAGTGTTGTTCGTCTGCGGTAAACTTTAGAAGTGTTATAGAATAGACAGTGATACAGCAGATTATACGCCATTGAGGCTAAGTATTTCGAAATATTCTTTAATTAACCTATCCTCTTACACATTTCTTCTTTCATTAGGTCTGTACGACTCTGCACACTACAACAACTGAAACAAACCTAACAAAACGCATTTGTTTTGTTATTATGAGATTTGTTTCTTTCATAGATAACCGAACGGCGATATAAATAAATGGTTGTAAACTATTTGAAGCGTGACATATGATGAAGAGTAAACAGTGAGATTGATTGAGTCCACGTGAGACACTATGTCAACGTTCTTTTGTTGAGTTAGGTAGCAAGATTTCCAAGCAAACTGTAGACATTGCTTTAGTCATAATTCGTGCAACTTTGGATTTTTCTTCCATATTAGGCTGGTATCATTTTGTAAACCTTATTGGTACTGGTATCAGAAATCTAAACTAGTCCTTCAGTTTCACTTTCAGAAATCGAAGATAAGCTGTTTTTAAACTTTATTGGCCAATTCGGTGTCTTATATAGCTTGAAATGTGGGACACTACAAACGTTTCTAGCCACTGACTTCGATCTTTAACAACGTGACAAACAGACATGTCCTACCATTAAACTGTACGATAAGCCTGTTGATTTTATTTTCTAGATGTTAGCTTTCCTTTTCTTGGTAGTAACATCCCTCATTCTCCAAACTAATGTTGATTTGGTATTCAAGTGATTGCTCCAAATACCATGATTTCTGTGATAATAGTCGATTTTCGACGGTCAAACTTAAATAAAGAGTCTTCAAAAGACGCAGATGGAAAAAGATGTGCAAGACTTAGGGGCGACATATGTTTCTAAAAACCAATGACAGGAAAAGCGTGGTACTTCTGCCCCTAGAAACCAATAACGGGAAAGGCAAGATGCATATGCTTTAAATTGCCGATTAAAAAAAAATTTGAAGTAAAGTTTATAAATCCCAACGACGAAAAAAGCGAGGTTAGATGTACCAGTGTTTCAAACTACTGACACCTTTAATAATCGCTTGTGTTCTGAGAAAAAAGAACACGAAATGAAATAATAATTTGAAAAATATTTCTATATGCTGCTCATGCATCATAAGCAGTTTTTACATAAAACCTCCTTCTATTGACCATTATTAATGATCACGCGTTAAAATGTGTCGAGACATGTAAGAACAGTTTTATAGATTGTAAATATAGTAAGTAAATATCGCGGACATTCTTAGAGCTGTACTATACACAAACGAGTACCAAGTGTACACATGGTAAAATTATAGTATACTACCAGACCTCTCTCCCAGGGGTCATACGAGGAGGTCGGTGAGAAACTAGACTGTTGGGGAAATTAGCGATGTGTGCCTTTGTAGCTCCCTTCGATGTTTTCGTGGGAGTTTAAATATAGTTTATAATACACACAAGAGTGAACACGAATAAGTACTGCGTTAAATAAAGACTCTTTCCACGCATACAACGAGTGTCAAGTGTGTTGTGGGGTGAATATCTGTACTGTCACCACCGTAACACGTGTACCACGGGGGTTTGCTGATTCTGTCATAATACAATCATGTGTGTCATTAAAGCTTAAAGCTAGATTGAAAAATAAGAATTAGAACGATTATCATTCTCTTTATTTCCTCCAATCTGAAGATTACATTTAAACAGAATAATGCGCACATATTTACGTTACAAAACAAAAAATCACATTGAATACACATAAGCACCAAATAACATACATGACATATACAGACTTAATTACATTGAAGTCATACATTCAATAAATATCATTAATAAGTGTATATATGATGAGGTAATACATACATATCATATGAAACATTCATATTATTTTTTATTTTTATTTTATTTATATTAATCTTTATCAGGATGTGAGATTATATCTACACACTACCGGTAGTATAACTTGTGCATCTTTTCGACAGCTGCTACCGTTTTCAATCTAAATTCATTCATGTCTAATACATTTAATTCGTAAGTCATTTGTCCCCCAATTAAAATGTGAATTAATTCGTGATCTGTCAAAGAGTGTATGTACGCACTCAGCAGAATACCAGTATCACTAATGTTTGCGATAGATCACCACAACTTGTCCTTTAGGTGTTCAGTATAGCTACACTTTAATATGATATGAGTTAATATATCTTGGTAAATAATACCACATCTATGACATAGCTCTTTGGCTTTACCAGTACGAATGTTTACTATTAATTTCGTAGCATATAATATGGAGTCTTTAAACTCCGGGAATTTCATTGCCAGTTTCCATAGTATATGTGGTTGCAATATATTATGAACCATTACAAATCTGTTAAAATCACTATCATTTGACATTCGTTCTTTCCAATCATGTTCCTCTTTCAACAACACAGATTTATTCACAATTATTTTCCATTGCCGTTTTAATGGGAATAAACTCGTTCGAATATACTTGTTCAACATATTATAAAGATTGTACGTTTTAAAAATTCTCAAAATATCATTTAAAAGTCCAAAATGGTCACCAGATCTGTTCAGCATTGATGCGTATAGTCTTCTTAAAAATATATGTGATGGCAATGTATTTTTGTCTAAATAACACAACCTTCCAAAAAACGACAATTTTCTTATATCTATATAGCTTTCTATGGATGTCCATCCAATCATTCCATATCACATATCAGTACGAGTTCTGTTGCTAAAACCTTGAATTGATTTTAAAATAAATCTTTGCGCTCTTTCCAACAAAAGTAACTCTTTCTTTGATAAAATCCATAGTTCACAACCATATAGTGCTGACGTATATACAACTTGTTTGATAAGTTTTCCGGCAGTAACTGGATTTAACGCAAAAGGATGTGCACCACTCTTAATTAAACTCATTGTACCATTTTTTAATTTGCTACAAGCACGCATTGTACGTTCATATGTTTGGAATTTATTATATAACATAATACCAACGTGAACAATATCTTCCACTTCCGGTAAAATATTATCATATGTATAAAAACTAGTAGCACATTTCACTTTTTTTTTCTTATTCAAATACATAATCTAACTTTTGGTGTTAGAAAACAAAAATCTCCATTTTTTACTATAATCTTCACACATCCGTAGCATATATTCCAAATCAGTATATTTATTGCTTACGAGGCATATATCATCAGTTTGAGTGGGTATATTAACTCTAATGTCTAATTGTGAATATAGTAAGTAAATATCGCGGACATTCTGAGAGCTGTCCTGTACACAAACGAGTATCAAGTGTACATATAGTAAAATTATAGTAGACATACGAGGAGGTCGGTGAGAAACTAGACTGTTGGGGAAATTAGCGATGTGTGCCTTTGTAGCTCCCTTCGATGTTTTCGTGGGAGTTTAAATATAGTTTATAATACACACAAGAGGGGACACGAATAAGTACTGCGTTAAATAAAAGACTATTTCCACGCATACAACGAGTGTCAAGTGTGTTGTGGGGTGAATATCTGTACTGTCACCACCGTAACACGTGTACCACGGGGGTTTGCTGATTCTGTCATAATACAATCATGTGTGTCATTAAAGCTTAAAGCTAGATTGAAAAATAAGAATTAGAACGATATGTACTACCAAATATATTCATATTTAGACTGTAATACGAGTTCATATGCTTAAATGGATTATATATCACAACACATGTAATGACATAGTCTACATATTACAATTAGAAATGTAAAATCTGTGAGTTTTCTATATAAATTTCTAATTTTCTAATAATAGAGTGCGACAGTATGTGTGCATCGATAAAAATAAAACCGTTTTAAATCAATATGCAAGTAAACTATAATAAACAGTTTATTATGATCACAACATCGTTATCCGAGCGAAGGGTGTGCTACCTACATTTATTCCCTCAAAGTCTATGCGACAGGAGATGTAAATAGCATCGTGCACGACTTAAGATATTTTTGTTTTTGTTGTTTTTGTTAAAGTTAGAACGAACATCAATTCGGTCATGAAAGTAGTGTATTAATGCTTAATATTACTCCTATAATAAAGAGTGTAAAAGGGACAAATAAAAATAGCTAGAAGTGGGTATGAAAACACCTATTGATTCTTGTTTGAAATGTTATTGGCTTTTTTTGTCCATGTAGGATTCGACGAAAACACCATGTCTAGAGTGTTCCGAATATTATGTAGAATGATGTCTAGACACAGAGTTCCGAATATTATGTAGAATACAGCGGAAAGTTAAAGGTTTAAACGAAGCCCTTCATTGTGTTATACCTTTACAACTTTTGACTACGACAGATTCTGTATACTTAGTATTTCCTATAAAGTCAACCAGAAGATATTCCAGCTACAAGGTGAAGGCCAAACAAAGACACAGATGCTGTACCGTAATAATCAAAACCTTGTTTCTTAACATAATCACTAGAAATACGAGGAAAGCGAACACATATCTGATCCTTTTGTAGACGCAGGAATCCAAACAAAGACAATATTAACTACACCACGTGGCCATTTTCGTACAATAAGGTACTTTCTGTAGAAAGAGGGAAAAATTAATATTGGCAATATAAACAAAACCTTTCCTGTAGATCAAGACCTCGGAACTGTTTTGCAGGCTTTTTTATTGATAGCCGTGTGATAGCTAAAACATTTATGTTTACATTGAAATCCTTCATACTTATTTCTCTTATCATTTAATCCCCTCCTAACACATTTAACAGTGACAAAATTCCCTTGCTAGTAAACATCAAACTTTTTAGTTTATGTTTTGATTAATAATTATTTTAATACGTACGACAGTGTCATCAATATACTACTAGTACGGCACAGTTTTACGGAGTGTGGTCGCGTCATAGAAGTAATCATTACAAATATATACACACACACAACCACAGTACAATTAAAGAGAGTTCGGGTGTTCAGACTTCAATATATAAATTTGTTTTGCGTATTCAAGATGACTATTCCTTCCAAGAAAGAAATGACAGTTTAGTTGTTACCATATCGTTTGATTATCGAGTGGTTGTTAAGGCGATTCAACAACACCGGTTGTCGGTTTGTATGAACAAAGGGTTTGAAAGCGAGGTTAGGCAATGGTGGGTATAAAAGCTCCCCAGGTGTATGTAGCTGACACATTTAACTTTACATCCTAATCGGACGCACATCTTGTACATATCGATACATTTTTTTTATCAAATTCATATCTTTCCAATATGCCACCTAAGGTAGTAACGAAGACAGGAGCAGCGGCAGCTAAGCCAGCCGCCAAGTCAAAGTATACCCTTACTTATTTCAATATAAGAGCACGTGGCGAGCTTTGTAGATTGCTGTTTGCTCAGGCTGGAATTGAATACAAGGACGTCAGGATAGAACAGGCAGATTGGCCAAAATTCAAAAAAGGTCAGTAAATTACGATCTATCTAGCATAGGTCGTCCATCTTATACTGACGTCAGTATTACGTATTGTAGTATAGTCAGCGTCCATCTAGGCGATGCTTTATTCACAGTTATTATAGAAGCGAAATCTCGTTTAAATAATTTTCCTGCATGTATGCATTATACATGTAGCTAGATTTAATTTAAATTGTGTTATTTCAGCATCTGCATTACGTCCATTTAAATGACTGCTACTACTAATATGTTCGGGTTAGTGTTACCTAGTATGTTCAACAGCATAAGATTACACTTAAACTGTTTTCATAATGTTCTTCTAGGCATTATATTTAGAGCGTTCCGTAGTAAAGAGCTTACAGCGATCAGTGTTTCCGTCTAAACTTACAGGGTTTAGTAGTATTGAGATGTGTTAACAACGGTCACTAAGTATGTGCTTCACTTAAAAGTTTGAACAACTTTGTGTTACACTTAAAACTTTCGGGGTGGGGGCGGGGGTAGGGGGNGGGGGGTAGGGGGGATTAGGGATTAGGGGGGGAGATGGAGATGATTTTCTTCTTTTGACAGTTTCATTTCCCGCCATATAATTATCGTGGATGTTTGTTTTCACTAATAACTTAAAAGAACTGACATTGACCTTCTGTCATGGTCACAGGGGTCAAATAATCGAAAAATGAAAAAGCCATTTTGATTAGTTCATTTGCAACACATATGCATCATCAAAACTTCAGATGATGTGTCACTTTGGAAATTATTTGTTTTACGGCCAAAGTCTAAATGAGCGTTAGACACATTCAAAATGATCATTAGACACATTCGAAACTGATATTTTGCATATCCGAAAGCTTGGTTATTAACGAAAAGAGGTACAAATCGTTGACTTGTAATCACGATCACAATGGTGGAATGCTTATTCCTTTACTTTGTTGATATTTTTCATTTCATAGATACTTCTTAATAAATTAACAATATTATATGAGTCTTAACAGTTTGGCCACCCATGAAGATAATTTATATAGGTTTTCCTGTTATTCAATTCATCTGACTCTTCAATCTATGTCAATAAAATTTGTTGGAATGAAATGAAAACTGCTTTGTGTACCAACTGTCTCAAGGTAGTTACGATGTTGAAGAGAACTGAAAAGGGAAGAGAAACGTATAAAACGACCGTCAGCTCTTGTTTTTGTTATTATCATTTTTATTATTAATCATATCATTTATCACGCCTCGATTGTCTCCTTTTAGAAACCCCAAATGGAACTTTGCCATTTTTGGATGTTGAAGGGAAGCAGATCGGGCAGAGTATGGCTATTGCAAGATATTTGGCTTCTGAGTTCGGTAAGAACGTTCTCCCCTCCATATGCTTGTAAATTGTCTGTAACGAGGTATCTATCGAATGATATCTTAAGTTACATATCTGAATCGTTTCGGTTCTTTTTGATAAAAAAAAAATCATCTAAAACAGTGGCGAAGCCTACATGCATGCTTGTATGCTCAAGCATACGCTAAAATGTTCAAGATTGTTTTAATCATATTCATGGACTGTCCGTATCAATCATAAAATAGGATAGAAAGAAATGAAAATTTTCTTGTAAATTTTAGTCTGATAAAATAATGTTGTTATGTAATGTCTATACACATTGACATATCTCGAAGGTTTATGTAAATCAAAAACTACTTAGTGAAGTACAAAATTTAATATTATTCCTCCTCGGACGTTCGACCCTCTGTAAGAATACACTCACTACTAGGTGTAATACGTTAATCAATACACATACAAATGTATGAAGAAAACCATTTATATATCAATTTCTCTTTTTCTTGTTTTATGTTTGAAAGCTGTGCATGTCCTGGGCAATTATCGTGATATAAAGCTCCATACGTGTATTATATAATTCCATAAACAATAACCACGACCGATGTCTGTGATTCCCGTACCAATATCGTAGTCTATACCTGTGATTCCAGTACCATTATCACAGAGAGACTATACCTGTGATTCCCGTACCATTATCACAGACTATACCTGTGATTCCCTTACCATTATCACTGACTATACCTGTGATTCCCTTACCATTATCACAGAGAGACTATACCTGGGATTCCCGTATCATTATCACAGAGAGACTATACCTGTGATTCCCGTACCATTATCACAGACTCTACCTGTGATTCCCTTACCATTATAACTGACTATACCTGTGATTCCCGTACCATTATCACAGAGAGACTATACCTGTGATTCCCGTACCAATATCACAGACTATACCTGTGATTCCCGTACCATTATCACAGAGAGACTATACCTGTGATTCCCGTACCATTATCACAGAGAGACTCTACCTGTGATTCCCGTACGATTATCACAGAGAGACTATACCTGTGATTCCCGTACCATTATCACAGAGAGACTTTACCTGTGATTCCCGTACCATTATCACAGAGAGACTCTACCTGTGATTCCCGTACCATTATCACAGAGAGACTATACCTGTGATTCCCTTACCATTATCACTGAGAAACTAGACCTGTGATTCCCATACCATTATCACAGAGAGACTAAACCTGTAATTCCCGTACCATTATCACAGAGAGACTATACCTGTGATTCCCATACCATTATCTCAGAGAGACTATACCTGTGATTCCCGTACCATTATCACAGAGAGACTCTACCTGTGATTCCCGTACCATTATCACAGAGAGACCAAACCTGTAATTCCCGTACCATTATCACAGAGAGACTATACCTGTGATTCCCATACCATTATCTCAGAGAGACTATACCTTTGATTCCCGTACCATTATCACAGAGAAACTAAACATGTGATTCCCGTAACATTATCACAGAGAGACTATACCTGTGATTCCCGTACCATTATCACAGAGAAACTAAACATGTGATTCCCGTACCATTATCACAGAGAGACTATACCTGTGATTCCCATACCATTATCACAGACTATACCTATAATTCCCGTACCATTATCACAGACTATACCTGTGATTCCCGCACCATTATCACAGACTATACCTGTGATTCCCATACCATTATGTTTTATCAGTATGCTCGTGTATATTGTTGTTCGCTAAAGTAATGTCATGTATTCCTTGTGTTTGTCTGTAAATTAATTTCTTAATTATGAAATATTTGTTTTATTTATTTAAATGTTTAATTCATTGTTATACTCATACCTGATATTATTGAAACAGGATTGAATGGGAAGAATAAACTGGAGAGTTGTATGATAGACGAATACCTCTGCAACATTGTAGACTTTATGACAAAAATATTCGCCCCGGTATTTGAAAAAGACGAAGCCAAAAAGGTACGTGTTTGTCATGACAGTGTACATGATTTTGTATTTTGAAAACTGTCGATGTACCGCTATCCCCCCTCACATTTAATGCACTTCCAAATAGTTCTAAACTTTATGTTGACTCTTTATTTCATTGTTTTTATTGTCATTTACAATGATACGCATAGTTTTACCGTCGCAAATGTTACATAGATTGTCTAATAAACATGTAGCGGTTATTAAATTAATCCATTCACGGACATGATGCTTTCATTTCCCTGACCAGGCCGAGCTCACGAAGGAGTTTGCAGGGGAAATTCTACCTAAATTTCTGAAGATGACAGAAACCAAAATCGGTAAATCTGGTTGGATTATTGGGGAAAAGGTGAGTAACTTCGATAAACCATTTAAAGCACACTTATCTCGTTAACAAACCCTCGGTGCATTATACAATATTCCGTACCAGGCCTCCAGGAACGGAACGAGTGAAGGTCAAGTATCAGTATCTCAAGCTGAGGAGCAATTAATTTTGTAATATTTACATAATATTTAAAACAAATTTTTCAAAAAATAAAACATTTCTTAATAAAATAAACGATACAGCATTGCTTTGTGCAGATTTGGCCCATTAGTATGTTTAATTGATGACAGAATTACAATGCTTTGTTAATCTCAGTGTTATATAAAGACTGCCTGTTTTATCTTACAGATATCGGTCGCCGACATCGCATTATATGACGTTCTTTTTGGTATATCACAGACAGAGGGCGACAAGTTTATGGCTTTGGCACCAAAAGTCAAGGCCAACTATGAGAAGGTCCAATCACAACCAAAGATTAAGGCCTGGTTGGCGAAGCGTCCGGTAACAGCGATGTGAGCAATATCAGGACAGCATATTGTTTATAGATTAACTCACAGGGTCACACATCATGTACATACAGTTGACATTCGATATGAATTGTATCAATACGGAGATCAACTGGATCACAAATCGTTACAACGGAACGTTTGTGTAGAAAGCGAGATCTTCTGCCTTGACAAGTTGTACTTTTCAACACGAGAACTTTCGTGTCGGTACATTGATATTGTTATATATATAGCTACGTGTCGGTACAGTGATATAGTATTTTATATATCTATGTGTCGGTACAGTGATATCGTGTTTTATATATCTACGTGTCGGTACAGTGATATATTGTTTTATATATCTACGTGTCGGTACAGTGATATATTGTTTTATATATCTACGTGTCGGTACAGTGATATATTGCTTTGTATATCTACGCACACGTCACGATGTGATCGGAACCAGATCACGTGATATTTGTTATTTATTTAACATTTCACAATAAAAGAATTTAAAAAACCTTAAAGGCACTTATGGTTTTCTTTGTGAGCACTGATAGACGTTGACAAAGACTGACTCACGTTATTAAAACTCACGTGATCTCCAAACCAGTGTCGGGGTAGAATGGAGCTAGTCAAGCGATTTCCAAAAGCCCTCAGCTGGTGGGAAGCCTAGCATATGTGGACACTACCCTTATCGAACGCGATTCATCCTACTAAATCATATAAAGAAGCAGATCAACCTCTCACATCTATGAATAAGATAGATAGGCAAAGAACCAGATCAATCTCTCACAGGAAGGAATAAGATAAATAGGCAAAGAACCAGATCAACCTATCACAGGTAGGAATAAGATAAATAGTCAAACGACCAGATCAACCTCTCACAGGTAGGAATAAGATAGATAGGCAAAGAGCCAGATCAACCTCTCACAGGTAGGAATAAGATAGATAGGCAAAGGACCAGATCAACCTCTCAAAGGTAACAATGAGATAAATAGGCAAAGAACCAGATCAACCTATCACAGGTAGGAATAAGATAAATAGTCAAAGGACCAGATCAACCTCTCACAGGTAGGAATAAGATAAATAGTCAAAGGACCAGATCAACCTCTCACAGATAGGAATTAGATAAATAGGTAAAGAACCAGATCAACCTATCACAGGTGGGAATAAGATAAATAGGCAAAGAACCAGACCAACGTCTCAAAGGTAGGAATAAGATAAATAGTCAAAGAACCAGATCAACCTCTCACAGGTAGGAATAAGATAGATAGGCAAAGAGCCAGATCAACCTCTCACAGGTAGGAATAAGATAAATAGTCAAAGGACCAGATCAACCTCTCACAGGTAGGAATAAGATAAATAGTCAAAGGACCAGATCAACCTCTCACAGGTAGGAATAAGATAAATAGGCAAAGGACCAGATCAACCTCTCACAGATAGGAATAAGATAAATAGGCAAAGAACCAGATCAACCTCTCACAGGTAGGAATAAGATAAATAGGCAAAGGACCAGATCAACCTCTCACAGGTAGGAATAAGATAAATAGGCAAAGGACCAGATCAACCTCTCACAGGTAGGAATAAGATAAATAGGCAAAGGACCAGATCAACCTCTCACAGGTAGGAATAAGATAAATAGGCAAAGGACCAGATCAACCTCTCACAGGTAGGAATAAGATAAATAGGCAAAGGACCAGATCAACCTCTCACAGGTAGGAATAAGATAAATAGGCAAAGGACCAGATCAACCTCTCACAGGTAGGAATAAGATAAATAGGCAAAGGACCAGATCAACCTCTCACAGGTAGGAATAAGATAAATAGGCAAAGGACCAGATCAACCTCTCACAGGTAGGAATAAGATAAATAGGCAAAGGACCAGATCAACCTCTCACAGGTAGGAATAAGATAAATAGGCAAAGGACCAGATCAACCTCTCACAGGTAGGAATAAGATAAATAGGCAAAGGACCAGATCAACCTCTCACAGGTAGGAATAAGATAAATAGGCAAAGGACCAGATCAACCTCTCACAGGTAGGAATAAGATAAATAGGCAAAGGACCAGATCAACCTCTCACAGGTAGGAATAAGATAAATAGGCAAAGGACCAGATCAACCTCTCACAGGTAGGAATAAGATAAATAGGCAAAGGACCAGATCAACCTCTCACAGGTAGGAATAAGATAAATAGGCAAAGGACCAGATCAACCTCTCACAGGTAGGAATAAGATAAATAGGCAAAGGACCAGATCAACCTCTCACAGGTAGGAATAAGATAAATAGGCAAAGGACCAGATCAACCTCTCACAGGTAGGAATAAGATAAATAGGCAAAGGACCAGATCAACCTCTCACAGGTAGGAATAAGATAAATAGGCAAAGGACCAGATCAACCTCTCACAGGTAGGAATAAGATAAATAGGCAAAGGACCAGATCAACCTCTCACAGGTAGGAATAAGATAAATAGGCAAAGGACCAGATCAACCTCTCACAGGTAGGAATAAGATAAATAGGCAAAGGACCAGATCAACCTCTCACAGGTAGGAATAAGATAAATAGGCAAAGGACCAGATCAACCTCTCACAGGTAGGAATAAGATAAATAGGCAAAGGACCAGATCAACCTCTCACAGGTAGGAATAAGATAAATAGGCAAAGGACCAGATCAACCTCTCACAGGTAGGAATAAGATAAATAGGCAAAGGACCAGATCAACCTCTCACAGGTAGGAATAAGATAAATAGGCAAAGGACCAGATCAACCTCTCACAGGTAGGAATAAGATAAATAGGCAAAGGACCAGATCAACCTCTCACAGGTAGGAATAAGATAAATAGGCAAAGGACCAGATCAACCTCTCACAGGTAGGAATAAGATAAATAGGCAAAGGACCAGATCAACCTCTCACAGGTAGGAATAAGATAAATAGGCAAAGGACCAGATCAACCTCTCACAGGTAGGAATAAGATAAATAGGCAAAGGACCAGATCAACCTCTCACAGGTAGGAATAAGATAAATAGGCAAAGGACCAGATCAACCTCTCACAGGTAGGAATAAGATAAATAGGCAAAGGACCAGATCAACCTCTCACAGGTAGGAATAAGATAAATAGGCAAAGGACCAGATCAACCTCTCACAGGTAGGAATAAGATAAATAGGCAAAGGACCAGATCAACCTCTCACAGGTAGGAATAAGATAAATAGGCAAAGGACCAGATCAACCTCTCACAGGTAGGAATAAGATAAATAGGCAAAGGACCAGATCAACCTCTCACAGGTAGGAATAAGATAAATAGGCAAAGGACCAGATCAACCTCTCACAGGTAGGAATAAGATAAATAGGCAAAGGACCAGATCAACCTCTCACAGGTAGGAATAAGATAAATAGGCAAAGGACCAGATCAACCTCTCACAGGTAGGAATAAGATAAATAGGCAAAGGACCAGATCAACCTCTCACAGGTAGGAATAAGATAAATAGGCAAAGGACCAGATCAACCTCTCACAGGTAGGAATAAGATAAATAGGCAAAGGACCAGATCAACCTCTCACAGGTAGGAATAAGATAAATAGGCAAAGGACCAGATCAACCTCTCACAGGTAGGAATAAGATAAATAGGCAAAGGACCAGATCAACCTCTCACAGGTAGGAATAAGATAAATAGGCAAAGGACCAGATCAACCTCTCACAGGTAGGAATAAGATAAATAGGCAAAGGACCAGATCAACCTCTCACAGGTAGGAATAAGATAAATAGGCAAAGGACCAGATCAACCTCTCACAGGTAGGAATAAGATAAATAGGCAAAGGACCAGATCAACCTCTCACAGGTAGGAATAAGATAAATAGGCAAAGGACCAGATCAACCTCTCACAGGTAGGAATAAGATAAATAGGCAAAGGACCAGATCAACCTCTCACAGGTAGGAATAAGATAAATAGGCAAAGGACCAGATCAACCTCTCACAGGTAGGAATAAGATAAATAGGCAAAGGACCAGATCAACCTCTCACAGGTAGGAATAAGATAAATAGGCAAAGGACCAGATCAACCTCTCACAGGTAGGAATAAGATAAATAGGCAAAGGACCAGATCAACCTCTCACAGGTAGGAATAAGATAAATAGGCAAAGGACCAGATCAACCTCTCACAGGTAGGAATAAGATAAATAGGCAAAGGACCAGATCAACCTCTCACAGGTAGGAATAAGATAAATAGGCAAAGGACCAGATCAACCTCTCACAGGTAGGAATAAGATAAATAGGCAAAGGACCAGATCAACCTCTCAAAGGTAGCAATAAGATAAATAGGCAAAGGACCAGATCAACCTCTCAAAGGTAGGAATAAGATAAATAGGCAAAGGACCAGACCAACCTCTCAAAGGTAGAAATAAGATAAATAGGCAAAGGACCAGATCAACCTCTCACGAAAAAAGGCAAAGAACCAGATCAATCTCTCTAAGGTAGGAATAAGATAAATAGGCAAAGGACCAGATCAACCTCTTACAGGTAGGAATTAGATAAAAGGGCAATTAATTAATAAGTAGTGTTTTTTCCTTTCGAATGAGATTATTTTGCTGACTTTTTGCTTCCAGAGTTTCTTTTGGGATGCATGATGTCTCTCCTTTTGATTCTTTTGTTCAAGTTGATGTGTTTCTTGTCATCCTTGTTTCCGACATTTCCATTTTGTATTAACGCTCTTGAACATTATTGAAATCAATTAGCGTTTCGGATTCTACTTTAACCATTTTTTTTCTAATGCAATTAAACATCATCCTTAGTTTGATATAAGTCCAACGATTGTCACGACGTTACCATCTGTCTCCTCCTTCCATCATCAACCCTCATTCTTGTAAAATGGTAAAATATGAAATACGCCAGTTCACCAATAGTTGATTGATTCCCCCATTCAAACTGTACGTATTGTAAAGGTGAATAGAACAGGTTTACATTGTATAATTTTACTCGAATTTGCTAACTAGAGGATGTTCTAACAATCAGAAGCACTTTAGATAGATGTGTCCTGTTGACCTATACGAAGACACACACCATTTCTTTTTTACCTGTGATATATATAACGAACAAAGAATTAAGCTTTATCGTGAACTATATGAATACATGACTCTTAATTTAAATCTACTTCTATTTGGAGATACATCTCTTTCGGAACAGGAAAACATAACGATATTCATGCATACTCAGCAATACATTCGGGACTCTAACAGATTCTAGTAACCACCCCCCTTGTCCCCTCTCTCTCCCTCTCTCTCAATTGAACCATAATATCCACTCTCTCTAAGAGGAAGATACTTTATGTCATACATTAATAATGATGAGGATGTATGTATTATAATTACAGACTATTATCACCCCTCTGTCTCCCCCCCCCCCCCCCC
>NW_018408772.1:530759-536211 GCF_002113885.1 Mizuhopecten yessoensis | reverse complement strand
TGGTGGTTATTTATCTCCCTTTCACTAGTTTGTACTGGTATTGTATTGGTGGTTATTTATCTCCCTTTCACTAGTTTGTTATGGTATTGCATTTGTGGTTATTTATCTCCCTATCACCAAATTGTACTGGTAGTGTATTGGTGGTTATTTATCTCCATATCACGAGTGTGTACTGGTATTGTATTGGTGGTTATTTATCTCCCTTTCACTAGTTTGTACTGGTATTGTATTGATTGTTATTTATCTCCCTATCACCCGTTTGTACTGGTAGTGTATTGATGGTTATTTATCTCCCTATCACCAGTGTACTGGTATTGTATTGGTCATTATTTATCTCCCTTTCACTAGTTTGTACTGGTATTGTATTGATGGTTATTTATCTCCCTATCACCCGTTTGTACTGGTAGTGTATTGGTGGTTATTTATCTCCCTATCACCAGTTTGTACTGGTATTGTATTGGTGATTATTTATCTCCCTTTCACTAGTTTGTACTGGTATTGTATTGATGGTTATTTATCTCCCTATCACCAGTGTACTGGTATTGTATTGGTGATTATTTATCTCCCTTTCACTAGTTTGTACTGGTATTGTATTGATTGTTATTTATCTCCCTATCACCCGTTTGTACTGGTAGTGTATTGGTGGTTATTTATCTCCCTATAACCAGTTTGTACTGGTATTGTATTGGTGATTATTTATCTCCCTTTCACTAGTTCGTACTGGTATTGTATTGGTGGTTATTTATCTCCATATCACCAGTTGATAATTCTCAGTAAAATTCATTTGTTGGTAAAAATGTCCATATATTCACTGCAAGAAAAACTATAACACGACAACACCGATATAACTATCGGAAAATTGTCGTCTCGATCAGAGTGCAAGAATGACACAATGCAAGTTGTATATGTATGCCATATGAAGTGCACTGGCAACTACAAAAGAAAGTCGTTACAAATATCTCAGCTGCGTCCAATGTATAAACACACCCGTGTCTCGTTATTGCCTCGCATCACTTCACGAGATTTATCTACTCTTATCCTATTTCTGCACACTGTTGTCACTTTTTGACACATATGTTGGTAGTGTAGCCATCTATGCTTGTGAGGTGTGGGATTTACACAAAGCGCCTGACATTATCATTTCGAGGAAAATTAAAATTTCGAAGTACGTGTAAACTATTGACTTCTAGCTACTGTATTTTAAATGCATGTTATCCAGATATGTACAATGAGTGTGAATCGAACGCACATTGTAAAAATTGGGTGACTTCTGTTAAACAAGAACTCTGTTCTGCTGGTATGTCGGAGTACTGGCAAGCACAGAGCAGCTTCAATACACATCATATTTTGGTTTTAACAAAACAGAGATTGTTAAATATTTTTAAACAAGACCATGAGACTTTTTTTTCCACCGCAGCTAAGAACATATCATTGATCATGCCTGCCTTCAACCTTACTTAAGTAAACCTATTTCTGTCAAGTACAAAAAAAACTATGGTCAAAGTACGACTGTCTTAACACAATCTTTTAATAGAAACTTGAAGGCATAGAAAAATCCTCATAATTTAAGACTTTGTCCTTTCTGTAAAAATGATATGGAAGACGAATTCAACTTCATTCTCAAATGCCCCTCTTTCAGCGAACAAAGAAGTAAATAAATTAAATTATATTATCGTGTTAATCCCTCTGTCTATTACAAATCATTTAAATTATTATCAACAGGTCATATAAAAGATTTAACTAACCTGGGTCAGTTCATATATTTTCTTAGTTCTACTCTGTTGGCTTCTAACTAGTTTGATTTGCAATCCCTTATATCATAAAAACACCCGTATTTATATTATAAATTCCATATGCTGATTGTATCTTACAGCCTGTGCTGATTGTATCTTACAGCCTGTGCTGATTGTATCTTACAGCCTGTGCTGATTTTGAATGTACATTATGAAATTTTCTTTTGAATCGATGAGATGTACATGCTCAAGATGAAATAAAGAATTTGAAAAACACACGTTTTCAGTTTCTTTATTTCCAAGAGCCATCCGACTCATAGGTTGAATATCAAACAACTATATCATATAGTACATGTACAAACAACTATATCATATAGTACATGTACAAGAGATGTTTATACACATTTAAGTGGAGAGTGAGCTTATAAAGCACAC
The DNA here is from genome assembly GCF_002113885.1 of Mizuhopecten yessoensis. Classification (NCBI taxonomy): domain Eukaryota; kingdom Metazoa; phylum Mollusca; class Bivalvia; order Pectinida; family Pectinidae; genus Mizuhopecten; species Mizuhopecten yessoensis. The sequence continues at coordinate 534,043 of NW_018408772.1, read as the reverse complement.
AAGTAGTTTTCCATATCAGACTTTAATTTGTCTACGTTTTCTTGAAGCACAATATAAATACTTTCCTATATTACATAATTCTTTAACATTATTAGTAATCAACAATTTCGTTAACTTAAAAACATTAGGACTTCTGTGATGTCGTGGGGCTTAATTTAACTGTAAAAAATGCTCTAGAAACAGTAATCACTAAACAAAATTCTATTGTCGACAGTAACTTAAATTAAAGCCCCTCATCGACATTTTCGCCAAGAGTAATTTCAAATCGCCAACCATGTTTTACTTTCGCCATTGGAGCCAGCGGCGACCACAAGCGGGATCCTTGGCGTGAAATGATAAAAAAAAAACAGAGACGTTATTGAGCTTTCCTACCTGAACATCTAATTACAACATTTCTATTAGGTGAAAAAAGAAATGTTACCAATATCATCGTTAGTCCGACATAGAATATCTAAATCAATCAATAGCAATATATAAGTATATAACAGTGTACCCCTTCGGGAACCTCAAAGGTGTCTGGTTCATATGCGGACCATCTTCATTCTGAAATTCGGAACGCCTTTAGATTGTATGTTAGATCTATTCCTTTTTAAAGGATAATCGATATCTGAGTTATCCAAGAGCTTGTAATTAGCGACAGAAGCAAACACACGAAAGGCATTAACGGTGGTCGGCAACAGATGTCAACATCTGGGACTGAAACCGAAATTAATAGTCCCGCTGGGGTTCCCCCAGGGCTGACTTAAACATGATTTTCTTTCAAGAAAACTTTTTTCTACGTTATATGTTATTGCCGTTTTCATTTTCTTTTGATCAATTTCAATGTGTACCATGTTTAACGACCTATTTGCTAGGCATTGACCTGCCCAGACTTTATCGAATTTGAAGGGTGACATAATTTTTTACTTACACGAAATGTAGTTTCTATTTCAAAATACGTTACCACAGTCATTATAATGCATATTCCAACCTTACTTGGCTCTTTACATACGTAAATAAAGAATTTTTCCCCCCATGGGGAACCCCTGGGAAACCCACCAATCAGACGGCAGTATTCACGCTCGTGATTTAAGACACGAAGCCATGCTTCCCACTTCATAATTCCTTCAGCCGGCCGTGTTTACGGACGTGTTTTGGTGTCTACGGGTTCCAACTACAACAGGCGTTGTTTGTACCCATACATATACGTATCCTTTATAACTATTTAACTTTATTTTGTTTTAATTAAGCTTTTTGCTTTATTTTGCGCCGTTTTGCGACCAGGCTCCGACCACGTGTTCGCGTTTTTGACGGTTTGTTTACGTTGAGATGGAGACTCCTCCTTCTCAAAGGCGCTGTCCTAGGGATCATTTTTTTGAGGCTTCCGACCCCCACCCTTACTGTCCTGGCTGTCGGTCTTGCTCTCTGGAGCAGCCGTGTGAAATTTGCCGTGCCTGGCAGCCGACTCCTACCGGTGGTTCTCCCCGCCCGCGAGGGCGTGCAGGTAAGTCGGGTAGGAGGGGTAGGGGTGGGGCGAGGGCTAAGGCTAGGCCTAAGCCCTCGGAGAACACCAGCGGAATTCCGACCTCTGTCGAGTCTTCCCTGGGGTTCGTGTCGGCGGTTTCGACCCGTACCGGGGCCGCTGGGAAACAATTTGTTTCTTTGGACCCGCACCTTTCTCTCACCCCGCCTTCCGTTTTGTCGGTCGACGTGGGTGAGGGTTTGGGCTCTGTCCCGGTCACCACGGTGACTAGGGGACAGGGGGGCGGCCTTCTCTCCCAATTTGTGGTGGGAGGGCAGGTGGCCCAACATTCCCTTGGGAATATTAAACAGGCCAGCCATGTTGTGTCAGCGGATGCTTCTGTTGGTGGCCTCCTGCCGGTCCGCTCCACTCCTGAGGGTGTTGGTGTTGTCGGAGACCGGCCCCCGGCAGTTTTGTCTGCTCCCGGGGTTCCTTGCATCCCTGATGTAGCCCCTGGCGTGGTGATGGCGTCTAGCACGCCGTCCACCACTGTGCAGCATTTGCTGCCCGGTCCGGTGGTTAGTGATGCTTCGGCCTCGCTAGCCTCGGCTGGATTTTACGGTGGTGTGAGCACTGGTGTAAAAACCTATGCTTCCAGCTCTATCCCTTGTGCCTCCTCCCCAGGTTTTCCTATGGTAGGTGCCAGCGCAGCTGCGTTTGGTTTTGCCGGTGCACGCTGCTCCCCTGGTGGGGCTTGTTTTACTGGCCCTACAGGTTTTGGCCCTGCTGTAGGTCAGTCTGGGTGGAGTTGGTCAGGTCAGCCAGGTGTGGCTTATGGCGGCGGGTGTGTAGGTGGCCCTAGGTTCCCTACCCCGCCCCCCCAAACCGGTCCTGCCTCCGGTTTCGGGCATCAGGTTGGTGGCTCTGTTCCAGGGTCCTCCCTGGTTTATCCCACCTATTTGCAGGGTGGGAATGGAGCTCATTGGGGTCAACAGGCTCCTTTTTATGCTCCGCCCCAACCACCGACCGCCTATGGGCAGTCTTGGGGTTTCTCCCAGCAGGGGGCTTTTCCAGCCGCTCCCCCTCCACCCCAGGGTGGTATGGGTTTCCAGCCTGGATATGCCCCCCCCGCCTTCTTGCCTGCGGCGATGGGGCCCCCCCTCCATCCGCCACCGAGCCGTTCGCGCAAGCGTTCGCGCTCCCGGCCAGCTTCTGCTGCCGGTTCTGTCAGGCAGAGACCGCGTGATGCTAGGGCTGCTGGTCGTGCTGCGTTGGCTCGAGCTCCTATTTTGGAATTTGAGTCTACCAGTAACTTCCGCTGTCCGGTGTCAACTCCTACCTTACAGCAGGTTCCAGGGTCTTGTGGTCCTGCTCCTGCTGTTCCTCAGGGACTATCGCTTGCCCCGATAGTTCCCTCGGGTAGGTCACGTTCTCTTTCCCCTCCTCGCACCCCTCCCCGGAGGGCTGCGTTGATGGAGGTGGATTCGGCGGGTGCCTCTCCAAGTGATGAGAGGGACGTTCTTCGGGGCTCTCCTGGTTGCTCCAATTTTACGGAGACTCGGGATGAGGATAGAGTCGGCGAGTTTACTGACTCTGATTTAGAGTCGTTGGATTCGTCTGGGTTGGACTCAGAAGGCCCTTCTGATGTGTCCCAATTCCGGCCCCGAGATGCTAATCCGGTGCCTCCAGAGGTTTCGGCTTCATTTCGCACTTTACGTGCAGAAGTTATGAAGCTTCTGGGGGACGGGGTTTGCCCACGCCCTTCCACGGATTCGGCCGTCCCGGAGCGCACTTCGCTCCTTCAGAGCATGTTGCCTCCCCTAGCATCTGCCTCCTCGGCCTC
>NW_018408772.1:517649-529374 GCF_002113885.1 Mizuhopecten yessoensis | reverse complement strand
AATTGAGGTTTCTCTTGTGAAACCAATTTCTATTATAAATACTTACCACAGTCATTAGGTGAGTTCCCTCCCAGCCTCCCCTTGTCTCCTTGGCTCTTAAATCACGTGCGTGAATACTGCCGTCTGATTGGTGGGTTTCCCAGGGGTTCCCCATGGGGGGAAAAAAATCATTATTTACGTATGTAAAGAGCCAAGTAAAGTTGGAATATGCATTATAATGACTGTGGTAAGTATTTATAATAGAAATTGGTTTCACAAGAGAAACCTCAAATTTGAAAGTATCTTTTTTTGAAACATTAGTGATATTATTATTGATATATTTAAATCTGACTGGTAAAGGCAATCTGGAAACCTGGAAAACCTTTTACCTTTAAACATTCGAACACCGCTTTGTTGGTGAACGTTAAAATGGTTGTTAAATTCAGTGGCACCTGATACCTAATTTAAGCTTACACATGTTTATCTAAATATTTTTCATCAACCAAACTGATGTTGAAAAATAGACAAAAAACAGAGCCTCTATCATACATGTTATTCATATGTCCAAGGAAAATGTCTTTTAATCTACAACGTTTGCAGTAAATAGTGGTAAATTCATTTCTCAATGGTAGTTAAGTGATATTTCGTTTGAGATAATCCTCTCAGAAGTCAGTAAGGAATAAGTGATGATTGCTATGATTGTAACAGGTAAGAAATAAGTAATGATTACTATGATTGTTACAGGTAAGGAATAAGTAATGATTACTATGATTGTTACAGGTAAGGAATAAGTAATGATTAATATGATTGTTACAGGTAAGGAACAAGTAATGATTACTATTATTGTTACAGGTAAGAAACAAGTAATGATTACTGTAATTGTTACAGGTAAGGAACAAGTAATGATTACTGTGATTGCTACAGGTAGGGAATAAGTAATGAATACTATGATTGTTACAGGTAAGAAATAAGTAATGATTACTGTGATTGTTACAGGTAAGGAATAAGTAATGATTACTATGATAGTTACAGGTAGGGAATAAGTAATGATTACTGTGATTGTTACAGGTAAGAAATAAGTAATGATTACTATGATTGTTACCGGTAAGGAACAAGTTATGATTACTATGATTGTTACAGGTAAGGAATAGGTTATGATTACTATGATTGTTACAGGTAAGGAATAAGTAATGATTACTATGATTGTTACAGGTAGGTAATAAGTAATGATTACTATGATTGTTACCGGTAAGGAATAAGTGATGATTACTATGATTGTTACAGGTAAGGAATAAGTTATGATTACTATGATTGTTACAGGTAAGAAATAAGTAATGATTACTATGATTGTTACAGGTAAGAAATAAGTGATGATTACTATGATTGTTACAGGCCATACAGTGGGCTCTAAATCTAAATCCGAGTTAACCTAGTGGTCATGTGTTCCGAATTAACCTTGTGGTCAAGTGTTCCGAATTAACCTGCTGGTGATGTACCTTGTGGTAATGTGTTCCGAATTAACCTGGTGGTCATGTGTTCCTAATAAAACTAGTGGTCTTGTGCTTTGAATTTAACTACTGGTCCTTTGTTCGGAATTAACCTATTTGTCATGTATTCCGAATTAACCTATGTGTTCCGAATTAACTTATTGGTTATGTGTCCCGAATTAATCTAGTGGTTATGTGTCTCGAATTAACCTAGTAGTTATGTGTCCCGAATTAACCTAGTGGTCATGTGTTCCGAACTAATCTAGTGGTTATGTGGCCCGAATTAACCTAGTGGTTATGTGTCCCGAATTAACCTAGTGGTCATGTGTTCCGAATTAACCTGGTGGTGATGTGTCCCGAATTAACCTGGTGGCTATGTGTTCCGAATTAACCTAGTGGTCATGTGTTCCTAATAAAACTAGTGGTCCTGTGCTTTGAATTTACCTACTGGTCCTGAGTTCGGAATTAACCTATTGGTCCTGTGTTCCGAATTAACCTAGTGGTTATGTGTCCCGAATTAACCTAGTAATCATGTGTCCCGAATTAACCTAGTGGTTATTTGTTCCGAATTAACCTAGTGATCATGTGTTCCGAATTAACCTAGTGGTCATGTGTTCTGAAGTAACCTCCTTGTCATGTGTTCCAAATAAAACCCGTGGCCCTATACTCCTTGCTTAATAAGGGGTAATTTGTCCGAAGTAACCCCCTTATCATCTGTTCCGAAGTAACCCCCTTATCATCTGTTCCGAAGTAACCCCTTGTCATGTGTTCCGAAGTAACCCCTTTGTCATGTGTTCCGAATTCATCTAGTCGTCATGCTTTCCTGCTTAAACTAAAGGCGATGTAGTCCAAATCTGCTTAAGGGTCATGTGTTCCGAACTAAACTTTTGGTTAAGTGTTCCAAATTAAGGTCATGCCTTCCTATTTTTCCTATTAACTTTCTGGTTATGTGTTCCGAATTAAACAAATAGTCATGCCTTCCTATTTTTCCTATTAAACTACTGGCCATGTGCTAGGGATTAAACAAATGCTGATGTGTTCCAGTTTAATGTAAGAGTCATATATTCTTATTTAATGTTATGCACCTGTTTCTATAAACACTGTCAGGTGTTTTTTTCCAGATTTCGAGAAAACAGTAAAACACGGTAAATCTTTGTTATCGTCATATACCAAGTTGAAAGTCAATACACAAAAATGGCAATAATGCCTATTTTAGAGCGTAGGCGTACCTCTGTTTAACCTGGTGTAAGAAGAATGTGGCCGGGTGGGTGTTTCCTTCAGCACCTATTTTTAACCCATTGTAAGAATAATGTGAAAGGGAGGTGTGTCGTCCTGTTCAGGTAATTCTACGTAGCCGAAAGCGGCCGGTAGAAAACTCCCATTAGTCAAATGTGTTTATCTGACATTTAACTTATTTAGGTACAGTTTTCACACTTTGTAAAAAGTGTAAACTGCCATTACATTGTGTCAATTCATCAAAAAGATAGATCCTTTTGACTTTCATAAATGATATATAACTATAGTACGGGGGAGGAAGGGGGAATCAGGATAACATTACGAAAGCTGAGAAGGGTGTCCTACGTACGATGCATGAAACTGGTGAGCCATCAGCATGTCTTGCTTTATCATTTGGAGGAAAACAGCCATACATCGTGAGATTCTTATTTCGTTCTGACTTATATATTGCCTTCACAACAAACTATTTATCCTCGATACTCCAGGGGAGTGCAGAGAACGAAAGTGAGCGTCACCCCTGGAGCATCGAGAATGCGTAATACTTTATTCACACACACTATACATGCAGACAATTAATTCTCAGGAATTGCTTTGCACAGGATTTAAATTTGGCTCACAGTTGGAATAGTAAAGCTGGCCAAATGATGTGACAAGTTTATCAGTATCAACACAGCTGCAACAGGGGCCAAGTGCATGCCAATGTTTGGGAAAACAGAGGGACAGTCAGTTCTTCTTTTGATGGACATTTGAATACAGGATTTTCACCATCATATCAACACTTGTACAGTAGATTTGCTTTCACCATCATATCAACACTTGTACAGTAGATTTGCTTCAGTTTTATAACTGCCATTCTTACTACCTACATGTGTAGTAAATCTATGCCACCACAATCCGAATCAATTATCTGAAACGTGTGATAGATCAACGACAACGAGGAAGGGAGGGAGAAGATATAAACTACCACAATAACCAACCACCACCTATAATTAATAACCAACTACCAATCACCACCTATAATTAAACCTACTACATGTACCAATCACCACCTATAATTAAACCTACTACCAATCACCACTTATAATTAATAACCAACTACCAATCACCACCTATAATTAAACCTACTACCAATCACCACCTATAATTAAACCTACTACCAATCACCACTTATAATTAATAACCAACTACCAATCACCACCTATAATTAATAACCAACTACCAATCACCACCTATAATTAAACCAACTACAAATCACCACCTATAATTAATAACCAAATACCAATCATAGATCACCACCTATAATTAATAACCAACTATCAATCACCACCTATAATTAATTACCAACTACCAATCACCACCTATAACTAAACCAACTACCAATCACCACCTATAACTAATAACCAACTACCAATCACCACCTATAATTAAACCAACTACCAATCACCACCTATAATTAAACCAACTACCAATCACCACCTATAATTAAACCAACTACCAATCACCACCTATAATTAAACCAACTACAAATCACCACCTATAATTAATAACCAAATACCAATCATAGATCACCACCTATAATTAATAACCAACTATCAATCACCACCTATAATTAATTACCAACTACCAATCACCACCTATAACTAAACCAACTACCAATCACCACCTATAACTAATAACCAACTACCAATCACCACCTATAATTAAACCAACTACCAATCACCACCTATAATTAAACCAACTACCAATCACCACCTATAATTAAACCAACTACCAATCACCACCTATAATTAAACCAACTACCAATCACCACCTATAATTAATAACCAACTACCAATCACCACCTATAATTAATAACCAACTACCAATCACCACCTATAATTAATAACCAACTACCAATCACCACCTATAATTAATAACCAACTACCAATCACCACCTATAATTAATAACCAACTACCAATCACCACCTATAATTAATAACCAACTACCAATCACCACCTATAATTAATAACCAACTACCAATCACCACCTATAATTAATAACCAACTACCAATCACCACCTATAATTAATAACCAACTACCAATCACCACCTATAATTAATAACCAACTACCAATCACCACCTATAATTAATAACCAACTACCAATCACCACCTATAATTAATAACCAACTACCAATCACCACCTATAATTAATAACCAACTACCAATCACCACCTATAATTAATAACCAACTACCAATCACCACCTATAATTAATAACCAACTACCAATCACCACCTATAATTAATAACCAACTACCAATCACCACCTATAATTAATAACCAACTACCAATCACCACCTATAATTAATAACCAACTACCAATCACCACCTATAATTAATAACCAACTACCAATCACCACCTATAATTAATAACCAACTACCAATCACCACCTATAATTAATAACCAACTACCAATCACCACCTATAATTAATAACCAACTACCAATCACCACCTATAATTAATAACCAACTACCAATCACCACCTATAATTAATAACCAACTACCAATCACCACCTATAATTAATAACCAACTACCAATCACCACCTATAATTAATAACCAACTACCAATCACCACCTATAATTAATAACCAACTACCAATCACCACCTATAATTAATAACCAACTACCAATCACCACCTATAATTAATAACCAACTACCAATCACCACCTATAATTAATAACCAACTACCAATCACCACCTATAATTAATAACCAACTACCAATCACCACCTATAATTAATAACCAACTACCAATCACCACCTATAATTAATAACCAACTACCAATCACCACCTATAATTAATAACCAACTACCAATCACCACCTATAATTAATAACCAACTACCAATCACCACCTATAATTAATAACCAACTACCAATCACCACCTATAATTAATAACCAACTACCAATCACCACCTATAATTAATAACCAACTACCAATCACCACCTATAATTAATAACCAACTACCAATCACCACCTATAATTAATAACCAACTACCAATCACCACCTATAATTAATAACCAACTACCAATCACCACCTATAATTAATAACCAACTACCAATCACCACCTATAATTAATAACCAACTACCAATCACCACCTATAATTAATAACCAACTACCAATCACCACCTATAATTAATAACCAACTACCAATCACCACCTATAATTAATAACCAACTACCAATCACCACCTATAATTAATAACCAACTACCAATCACCACCTATAATTAATAACCAACTACCAATCACCACCTATAATTAATAACCAACTACCAATCACCACCTATAATTAATAACCAACTACCAATCACCACCTATAATTAATAACCAACTACCAATCACCACCTATAATTAATAACCAACTACCAATCACCACCTATAATTAATAACCAACTACCAATCACCACCTATAATTAATAACCAACTACCAATCACCACCTATAATTAATAACCAACTACCAATCACCACCTATAATTAATAACCAACTACCAATCACCACCTATAATTAATAACCAACTACCAATCACCACCTATAATTAATAACCAACTACCAATCACCACCTATAATTAATAACCAACTACCAATCACCACCTATAATTAATAACCAACTACCAATCACCACCTATAATTAATAACCAACTACCAATCACCACCTATAATTAATAACCAACTACCAATCACCACCTATAATTAATAACCAACTACCAATCACCACCTATAATTAATAACCAACTACCAATCACCACCTATAATTAATAACCAACTACCAATCACCACCTATAATTAATAACCAACTACCAATCACCACCTATAATTAATAACCAACTACCAATCACCACCTATAATTAATAACCAACTACCAATCACCACCTATAATTAATAACCAACTACCAATCACCACCTATAATTAATAACCAACTACCAATCACCACCTATAATTAATAACCAACTACCAATCACCACCTATAATTAATAACCAACTACCAATCACCACCTATAATTAATAACCAACTACCAATCACCACCTATAATTAATAACCAACTACCAATCACCACCTATAATTAATAACCAACTACCAATCACCACCTATAATTAATAACCAACTACCAATCACCACCTATAATTAATAACCAACTACCAATCACCACCTATAATTAATAACCAACTACCAATCACCACCTATAATTAATAACCAACTACCAATCACCACCTATAATTAATAACCAACTACCAATCACCACCTATAATTAATAACCAACTACCAATCACCACCTATAATTAATAACCAACTACCAATCACCACCTATAATTAATAACCAACTACCAATCACCACCTATAATTAATAACCAACTACCAATCACCACCTATAATTAATAACCAACTACCAATCACCACCTATAATTAATAACCAACTACCAATCACCACCTATAATTAATAACCAACTACCAATCACCACCTATAATTAATAACCAACTACCAATCACCACCTATAATTAATAACCAACTACCAATCACCACCTATAATTAATAACCAACTACCAATCACCACCTATAATTAATAACCAACTACCAATCACCACCTATAATTAATAACCAACTACCAATCACCACCTATAATTAATAACCAACTACCAATCACCACCTATAATTAATAACCAACTACCAATCACCACCTATAATTAATAACCAACTACCAATCACCACCTATAATTAATAACCAACTACCAATCACCACCTATAATTAATAACCAACTACCAATCACCACCTATAATTAATAACCAACTACCAATCACCACCTATAATTAATAACCAACTACCAATCACCACCTATAATTAATAACCAACTACCAATCACCACCTATAATTAATAACCAACTACCAATCACCACCTATAATTAATAACCAACTACCAATCACCACCTATAATTAATAACCAACTACCAATCACCACCTATAATTAATAACCAACTACCAATCACCACCTATAATTAATAACCAACTACCAATCACCACCTATAATTAAACCAACTACCAATCACCACCTATAATTAAACCAACTACCAATCACCACCTATAATTAAACAAACTACAAATCAACACTTATAATTAATAACTAACTACCAATCACCACCTATAATAAATAACAAACCACCAATCACCACTTATAATTAAACCAACTACCAATCAACACCTATAATTAATAACTAACTACCAATCACCACCTATAAGTAGTAACCAACTATCAAAAACCACCTATAATTGATAACCACCTACCAATCACCACCTATAATTAGTAACCAACTACCAACCACCACCTATAATTGATAACCACCTACCAACCACCACCTATAATTAATAACCAAACATTGACGCTACACCTACACAGATAAATGTAATGTGTAACACTGTAAGCACAAAATTATTTAAGTGACATAAATATGTCAGATTTCCCTCTCCCTTTGACGAGCATGTAGTTTATATAAAAACAACACATGTATTTATTACGTTGATCACTTGTTGCAACATGATGTATTAAGCAAAATAAAGATACATGAATCAAGGTACCAATATATATTATAAATTAATACAAAATCAATTAATTTATCCATTAATTGAACACAATACGAATCCATTTAGTTTTGCATAAAGACATAACAAACACCAAACATTCAGGTTGGTCTTTGACCCAGGACCCGTGGGATTAAACCAGTCGTGGCTAGACTAAATATTATAGACCAGACAACACCAGACATTGATGTTGGTCTGTAACCCAGGACCCATGGGATTAAACCAGTCCTGGCTAGACTAAATAGTGTAGACCAGACAACACCAGACATTTATGTTGGTCTGTGACCCAGGACCCATGGGATTAAACCAGTCCTGGCTAGACTAAATATTGTAGACTAGACAACACCAGACATTTATGTTGGTCTGGGACCCAGGACCCATGGGATTAAACCAGTCCTGGCTAGACTAAATAGTGTAGACCAGACAACACCAGACATTTATGTTGGTCTTTGACCTAGGACCCATGGGATTAAACCAGTCGTGGCTAGACTAAATATTGTAGACCAGACAACACCAGACCATGTTTTATTGTAGCTCGAGGATAACAGAAAGCATACCAAAATACCTGTACAATATAATTCAAAGTAGAAATCAATACAATACCAACGAATTGTAATGGAATCAGTACTATTGGTATTTAATAAACTTCAACTCTAAATCGGGGAACGTTAATTTGTCTAGCGTACAAAAGTGGATAAGCCTCCAAGGGAAAGGCCGCTATTTTCCCTACACCTCTACTTGTTTTATATAGGAGGCCCAAGCTCTATCAGATTATACTCTACACCTCTACCTGTTATATAGGAGGCCCAAGTTCTATCAGATTATACTCTACACCTCTACCTGTTATATATGGGAGGCCAAAGCTCTATCAGATTATACTCTACACCTCTACTTGGTTTATATAGGAGGCCCAAGCTCTATCAGATTATTCTCTACACCTCTACTTGTTTTATATAGGAGGCCCAATCTCTATCAGATTATACTCTACACCTCTACTTGTTTTATACAGGAGGCCCAAGCTCTATCAGATTATACCCTACCCCTCTACTTGTTTTATATAGGAGGCCCAAGCTCGATCAGATTATACTCTACACCGCTACTTGTTTTATATAGGAGGCCCAATCTCTATCAGATTATACCCTTCACCTCTACTTGTTTTATATAGGAGGCCCAATCTCTATCAGATTATACCCTACACCTCTACTTGTTTTATATAGGTGGCCCAAGTTCTATCAGATTATACTCTACACCTCTACCTGTTATATATAGGAGGCCAGAGCTCTATCAGATTATACTCTACACCTCTACCTGTTATATATGGGAGGCCAAAGCTCTATCAGATTATACTCTACACCTCTACTTGGTTTATATAGGAGGCCCAAGCTCTATCAGATTATACCCTACCCCTCTACTTGTTTTATATAGGAGGCCCAATCTCTATCAGATTATACCCTACACCTCTACCTGTTATATATAGGAGGCCAAAGCTCTATCAGATTATACCCTACACCTCTACCTGTTATATATAGGAGGCCAAAGCTCTATCAGATTATACTCTCCACCTCTACCTGTTATAAAGGAGGCCCAAGCTCTATCAGATTATACCCTACACCTCTACTTGTTTTATATAGGTGGCCCAAGTTCTATCAGATTATACTCTACACCTCTACCTGTTATATATAGGAGGCCAAAGCTCTATCAGATTATACTCTACACCTCTACCTGTTATAAAGGAGGCCCAAGCTCTATCAGATTATACCCTACACCTCTACTTGTTTTATATAGGAGGCCAAAGCTCTATCAGATTATACTCTACACCTCTACCTGTTATATATAGGAGGCCCATGTTCTATCAGATTATACCCTACACCTCTACCTGTTTTATATAGCAGGCCTAAGCTCTATCAGATTATACTCTACACCTCTACCTGTTATATATAGGAGGCCAAAGCTCTATCAGATTATACCCTACACCTCTACTTGTTTTATATAGGAGGCCCAAGTTCTATCAGATTATACCCTACACCTCTACCTGTTATATATAGGAGGCCCATGTTCTATCAGATTATACTCTACACCTCATCGATAGCCCTCCTGAAATCCGGGTGCGATTACATTTCTTAAAGTTCTTTGTCGGTGTGAATATTTAGTCTTACATTTATTATAATATTTTGTTGTTTAACAATATTAAAATCAGAACAAATTATGAATTTCACGATGTCTCCATGTGAAGAAAGCACGACATACCGATGGCTTTACAGTGTAACAACATTGCCCTATCACCAATTATTAGACACTCTTCTCAGCTCTCGTAATTCTGCGTCTCTTCTCTTAAGTGTTTATGTTCTGAAAGCAAAACATTTATAAACTGTCCTGCATGAATAGACAATGTGTCATGGCAGTTTACACTTTCTACAAAATGTGTAAACTGCCCCCATATTATTTGTCAAAACGTCAGACACTACATTTTTCAATATTAGGAGTGTTCTTCCGAGCTGGACAGGGCAAGTCATCAACATCGTTGTAACATGATCCTAGTTATAAAAGGGTGGTATTTTCGCTGAAAAGAAAAATACTAGTCTCAAGGGGTAAGTACTGTACAACCAAATTGTAAAAGTCATCTACTGCTGTAACATTGTATTATTGTTATATTGTAGATGCTGGATCAAATTCTGTACAGTGACGAATACATAGGAGATTGATATAGGCCTAGCCCGTTATCTTATCCATTTATATATGTTTATTTATATATATAATACATAGGAGATTGATATAGGCCTAGCCCGTTATCATATCCATTTATATATGTTTATTTTTATATACTAGTGGGGCGACACCTTAAGGGGTGTCACAGATGGAATGAAGTGTAGAGGGCAATAACTCTGTTTAAACAGCTATTCAACAAGAAATTGAAGAAACTGTTAGAGTGTTTTAACAAATTTGACCTCTTTGACCTTGAATAAGGTTCAAAGGCATTTCCTTTTGCAAAATTTGTCTGGTACAATGCTGCTGTGAAGGCAAAGAAAAAGAAATGGACAAAAATTTACGTTCGGACCAGGTGAACTAACAAGAGTGGTGTAGGGCGGAACAATATACGCCTGTCGTATGCCATATAGTGTTATATATTAACTTGCATTAAAAAAGATTTGCATCACCTTAAGAGTGGCTAGCTAGCTATATAAAGCATGCTATAAATCTCACCTTTCACTACAAAGTCAATGTTCGATTTTCTTTAATTTTCTAACAGTTTGAGGAAAACAAGTAATCAAAAGATTAGTCTCCAACTCATTATATTAACACAACTTGATATCATGATTATGAAGCCTACCAAGTTTCGAATAAATCGATAGAAAACTGTAGATCTCCGAACAAGATTCAAGTACTAGAAATAAACAAAGGGCAA
>NW_018408772.1:470461-510251 GCF_002113885.1 Mizuhopecten yessoensis | reverse complement strand
CGTTGCATGTTTTATGACAATGTAATTAAGCTGATTTCAAGGGGGGCCTAACTTACCCGAATGCCTGTCCGAACTTACCCCATGGGGGGGGGGCTCGTTCGGCCATCCGATCTTCTGACAGGAAAAGTTAGATTATTCTTCAAAAACAGACTTGCTGCCCTACTTCCCAGAACAGACTTAAATAAAAGGGGCCGAATTTTCCCAAGTCTCCCCCTAATTGTTATGACGGTCTAAAATCTCATTGAGCTTGTGCTCTTATAATTATCTCATTCTGAAAGCAGTATTATCTCATTCTGAATCATTAAAGGGGCTGGTCTGGGAAAAAAATACAGATAAATGTGTCTAAATGCGTTCTCTGGCCTTCCAAAAGTTATACCACAGCAATAGGATGGTAGAGTTCTGCTTGCAATGTCCAGTTTTGACCACTGAAATCTCGGGGAAGCCCTGCGTAAATTTAGCGCAGATCATCGAAAGTGAGGCAGTGAGGATAACAACAACAGCACGCCGTCATGTGCCATGTCGGACTCAACTACTATACGTAAATTATTGTTTTCAAAGGTCATGTATGATGCAAGTGTAGTATTCCTACCTATATGTTGTTGTTATATATAACGGTATTGATACCTTGTGCCTGTCAATGACTTTTGCATGCATCTTTTTCTTCGCCGCAATGATTACATTTGGCCTTGTTGATGACGCACGTGCGGTAAAAATACATCACTGATCTGCGTCAATTGAGAGTTTTAGACTGTCAGGTGACGATTTAGGATTTCTTTAATATAATTATAACTTTTACTCTTAGGGAGTTAATTTCAGCAAAATTTGAATCGGTATATTTCATTAGAAGGTATTTTAAACATGTGTATGCCAGTTTAGCAAATATGACATTTTTTCCCCGACCAGCCCCTTTTAATATCAGATATCAACAAAAGCAACGCTCTTTTTAGGCTTTGCCTTTTCATATTACGACAGAAAGTTGAAAAGTCACAGCTTACATGCTACACATGTACATGTGGACGGTCCTATATGTAATCATAGAATATAGTTGTACGCGTACTGTAGTTCACATGTACCCGTAAGGTTGCAAAACCTCTGTAATAACAATCGGAAGCAACTTGTTACCATGTAATAGTTATACAAGGAAATCGCAAGTAATCGACAGTACAATCACTAGTAATCATAGTCAATTTTATCATATAAACAAGCAAGTAACCATACTGTAGTCGTCGATTAAGAGCCACGGTTGTTCTAACCTCAGACATTAACTTAACAGGAATTTGCTTTGATTGCATGTCTCCTCATACACTCTTTTTTCATCATCGTCTCTGAATTGTAGAAATTAGATCGACTTGGATGTCAGCGCTTGTAATTAATGATCGATTATGTAAGATTAAGAAGTGAATATAAATATATATTACAGTTTATCAGGTTGAAAAGTAGCAAAAACAACAATTTTTAGGAAATAACAATTTAAATGTTTATTAAAATTAATTTGATGTGTTTATACTGTAAATGGGAAAAAAAAGGCAGTAACAGCACAGGACTTTGTTTCGAGTTTTCCTTTACCAAAAAATGTGACAATTTCTGATAATGACTCATTACAGTCATCGTTGTAATTAACCCTACAATCATTGTAATAAATGCTCAGGTAAAATGCTAGTCGTGCGTGTAGTGATGTCTCCTCAAGCTGGGGATTACCGTGGCTATTTTTAGACGTAAACAAATTATCACAAATGAGAGATTACCACAAACACTGAACAGGCTTCACACACCGAAATCTTAATTTAATTAAACGTAGAAACAAAAAATAACGAAAGTAAATATTGAAGAAACGCGAACTGTTCCGCAACGTCAACAGACATGTATAGGCCTACGGGATTTTGCTAGAGATTTTAAACGCTTGGTCATATCTTACATGCATGATTGTGATCATAGCCATAACGTAGAATATCGTAAAATGGTAGAAATTACTGGCACTAGTCAAAATTCCATCCAACTCACCGCTACAAGTTGAACCGGATAAGCGGCTAGAACATTTCTTCGTATTTAACGCATGCGCAACAAGCTCTTATCTCAATTCTAGCCTAGAGGGGGTACCCAAATTGGCGCTGGACTACGGGGAAATCGGATCTTCTGGAAAATTCCACGAAACCCCAGAAATACACCCCATTTTCAAAACCCTCTCAGGGCCGTTCTTTGAAAGATATCGAAAAACCAAATATATTGTTTTCTTCAGAATAACTTGGACTACTTATGTTTGGAGTTTCAGTTCGTCAGCTTTAAGTGTTAATTCTCCAGGGTGAATTATACAGCTACTAATGGTCAAAATGCCGATTTTGGCGTGTTTTACACCAAATATCTCAATAACTAGATTTTCCCCAGATATAACAGATACACAAGGAGGTAGATCGCGCTGAGTTCTACAAACTTGGAAAATTTCAGCAAAAGTTATGGAGCCGTTTTTTTTCGTACTCAAATCGCTGTTATATGCGGCAAATTAGCTACATTTAGCCGTGTTAACATTTCGTTCAGAGGAACGATAACAGAGTTATCGCCCCTCTAACACTTCATTCCATATAATACAAAGGAGATTGATATAGGCCTAGCCTGTTATCTTATCCATTTATATATGTTTATTTATATATATATAATGCATAGGTCTATGTCTGATGCTACATAACCTATTGTATACATATATACCTACTGTATACATATATACCTATTGTATACATATATACCTATTGTATACATTATATCTACTGTATACATATATACCTATTGTATACATATATACCTTTTGTATACATATATACCTACTGTATGCATATATACCTATTGTATACATATAT
Organism: Mizuhopecten yessoensis; assembly: GCF_002113885.1. Taxonomy (NCBI): domain Eukaryota; kingdom Metazoa; phylum Mollusca; class Bivalvia; order Pectinida; family Pectinidae; genus Mizuhopecten; species Mizuhopecten yessoensis. The sequence goes on along the minus strand of NW_018408772.1, from coordinate 507,402 downwards.
ACCTATTGTATACATATATACCTATTGTATATATGTATACCACATATACAGTGCACATTTTGTTCTGATAGAAGATTTCAAACGTATCAGATATAACTAATACACTTCAAAGTTGTTTTACACAGGATTAACGTTTGGTTAGTCTTATGAATCGTTTAATGTTGCCAAACAGGTTTAAGATGATCGCATTTATTTACATCAAACAATATATCTGTCCTTGGTGTGTCACTCCTGTGTATACAAATTATATATATAACACGTACAAGTAAACGGCGACCTGTTTCTTCACCCTGCTTTCTTTTGTATTTCAACCGTGACGTCAAGCTTCGATAGAATAAAAACCAGCGCGCACACGCTCGCCTCTCACATTATTTCATTTATATCTGCGTACCACAGGTCATAACCGCTCATCAAAATGACCAAATTCACTCTGTATTACTTCGATGGTCGCGGCCGTGCAGAGGTAATCCGACTGCTGTTTGCTCTTTCCGATAAGAAGTTCGAAGATATCCGCATAGCATTTGATAAATGGCCAGAACACAAACAAAGTAAGTGTGATATTACAATAATAGTGTAATAGTTTGGTATTAGACTGGCCACCAGCCCCTAAGTTTTTATGAAGAATTTCTCGACTGCATTTTACTACTAGCTTATCTCCCCCTAGTTTAGAACTTAGAACTCTAGAACCAGACATCCAAGTGATCAAAATTATTAGAGTTAGTTTTTTCTTAATTATTTAATATTCTAGAGACGGTGGCCAGTCTAGTTTGGTATGTGAGTGGTGTATTGTAGCGCCGTTAATGACTTATTATACGCCCGCAACGAAGTAAGGGAAACTCCTCCTTAATTAACAGGTGGATTTCATTGAAACTTTGCATGAATGTTCAGTATCTTATGTAGTTGTGCACCGGTATTTTAATTTGGGATTTCGACCCTTTTTGATGGAGTTATGCACCTTTTTGCGAAATACTTGTCCGCACAACTCCTTCTTAACGAACAAGTGGATTTCATTGAAACTTTGCATGAATGATCAGTATCTTATGTAGTTGTGCACCGGCATTTTAATTTGGGATTTCAACCCTTTTTAATGGATTTACGCCCCTTTGTGCGAAATACTTGTTTATTTTTCTGTTATTTTTTTTGTTTTTGTTTTTATATGAAATAGCGATTAACTCATTACTGGTGGGAGACTATATTGCTTTGCATTAGTAAGCCTTAAGCTTACAGTTCTGTTTTATATAGGAGCGGGGGTATTAGTTAGCCTTTGGCTTACAGTTCTAGTTGATACTGGTATGTTACTGGCGAGCCGTTACTGACTTATTAATACTGGTATGTTACTGACGAGCCGTTTATGACTTATTATACCCGCGCAACGAAGTAAGGGAGGGTATTCTGGAATCACCCTGTCTGGATGTCTGTCTGTCTGTCGTCCGCAGTAACTTGTCCGGAAAACCCCTCTTTAATTAACAGGTGGATTTCACTGAAACTTTGCATAAATGATCAGTATATTATGCAGTTGTGCACCGGCATTTTAATTTGGGATTTCGACATTTTTTGAAGGAGTTATGCCCCTTTTTGCAAAATCCTTTTCCGCGCAACTCCTCCTTAACGAACAGGTGGATTTCATTGAAACTTTGCATGACTGATCAGTATCTTATGTAGTTGTGCACCGGCATTTTAATTTGGGATTTCAACCCTTTTTGATGGAGTTATGCCCCTTTTTGCAAAATCCTTTTCCGCGCACTCCTCCATAACAAACAGGTGGATTTCATTGAAACTTTGCATGAATGATCAGTATCTTATGTAGTTGTGCACCGGCATTTTAATTTGGGATTTCGACCCTTTTTGATGGAGTTATGCCCCTTTGTGCGAAATACTTGTTACTGGTGGTAGACTATTTACCTTGCCTTAGTAAGCCTTAAGCTTAAACTTCTGGTTTACATAGGAGCGGGGGTATTACATGTAGATAGCATTTAGCTTACAGTTCTAGTTGATACTGGTATGTTACTGGCGAGCCATTAATGACTTATTAATATTGGTATGTTACTGGCGAGCCGTTAATGACTTATTAATACTGGTATGTTACTGGCGAGCCGTTAATGACTTATTAATATTGGTATGTTACTGTCGAGCCGTTAATGACTTATTAATATTGTTATGTTACTGGCGAGCTGTTATTGACTTATTAATATTGGTATGTTACTGGCGAGCCGTTAATGACTTATTAATACTGGTATGTTACTGGCGAAAGTATGTGTTAATAATTTAGTAGGGCCCCGCAAAACGCGGTGTCCCTATAGTAAATACGGTGGCCGCTCGTCCGTCATCTCATGATCCTGAAATTTCCCATGTTGATACACTGTGATGTGCAGATGTGCAATAGGGGTTTAAAAAAGTCCTAAGGTCAAGATCACTGTTACTAAAAAAAGAATAAGGAATAAACTGTCAAAAACACATCATAAAAGGCCCTAACAGGAGGCCAAACTTTCTGAAATGTCTTATGATGATAAATTGTGATTATACGCAGATGTGCAATAATGGTTTACAAATATCCTAGGTCAAGGTCGCTGTTACTAAAAAATAGACGCGGGAATATGCAGTCGAAAAGACATCCGATAAGGGCCAAACATAAGGCCAAACTTTCTGAAATTTCTTTTGATGGTACACTGTAATTATATGCAGTGGTAGTGGTGCAATAGTGGTTTAAAAAATTCATAAGTTCAAAGTCGCTATTACAAACAATAGAACCGGGAATATACTATCAAAAATACGTCATTACTGAAATTTCTCATGATGATACACTGAAATTATATACAGTTGTGCAATAGTGGTTTAAAATAGTTCCTAAGGTCAAGGTCGGTGTTACTAACTACTGAAACGGGAATATACTGTCAAATACATCATATAAGGCCTTTACAGAAGGCCAAACTTTCTTAAATTTCACTAGATGTACATCTGCAAAGGGCTTTAAAAAGTTTCGAAGGTCAACGTTGCCGTTACTTTAAAATAGAACAGGGCATATACTGTCAAAATGTATTGTAAATGGTCCTGTACAGTCAATGATCACTTTTGTTTTTGCTTGGTGCTTATACGGGAGATACACTCTCAGGCATACAGCGGGGTCCTTGCTGACCTGTCAGTATTCTATACGGGAGATACACTGTCAGGCATACAGCGGGCCCTTGCTGACCTGTCAGTATTCTATACGGGAGATACACTATCAGGCATACAGCGGGCCCTTGCTGACCTGTCAGTATTCTATACGGGAGATACACTGTCAGGCATACAGCGGGCCCTAGCTGATCAAATGACCTGTCAGTATTCTATACGGGAGATACACTGTCAGGCATACAGCGGGGTCCTTGCTGACCTGTCAGTACTCTATACGGGAGATACACTGTCAGGCATACAGCGGGAACCTTGTTGACCTGTTAGTATTCTAGTTTCTGTCAGGGCAGGACTAAAGTATGTTAGTTCTGTAAAACTCGTTTGTGTCGAACGTGTTTAAATCGAATACAGCGGATGACTCGAATGTTTCATTCAGTCCTGAGGTTTCCCCCTCTTTATATTAGTATATTTAGCACGGGTGCCCTGAACACTGTATAGTCGACTACATTGGTCGTGTCGAGAATACATTCCAGTCCCTCCCTTAACGTTCAAGGGGCTAATAAGACTCAGGTAAACTGTCTTGACGATAAATCTTGTTTCTAAACAACAAAGCGTAGCTGAATTGAGTCATCAAGGGGCTAATAAGACTCAGGTAAACTGTCTTGACGATAAATCTTGTTTCTAAACAACAAAGCGTAGCTGAATTGAGTCATTTCGGTACATAATTAACAACTATTGTACATACGTTTCCAGCGTAGCCGAAATCGACATCGATTTTATGGACAACTCAGTGAGGGACTGAAGTGTTAATACTTTAGTGTTGTCAGTGTGGGACTGAGTGTTGTCAGTGTGGGACTGAAGTGTTAATACTTTAGTGTTGTCAGTGAGGTACTGAAATGTTAATACATTAGTGTTGTCACTGAGGGACTGAAGTGTTAATACGTAAGTGTTGTCAGTGAGGGACTGAAGTGTGGGTACTTTAGTGTTGTCACTGAGGGACTGAAGTGTTAATACTTTAGTGTTGTCAGTGAGAGACTGAAGTGTTAATACTTTAGTGTTGTCAGTGAGAGACTGAAGTGTTAATACGTAAGTGTTGTCATTGAGGGACTGAAGTGTTAATACTTTAGTGTTGTCAGTGTGGGACTGAGTGTGGGTACTTTAGTGCTGTCACTGAGGGACTGAAGTGATAATCCTTTAGTGTTGTCAGTGTGTGACTAAAGTGTTAGTACGTTAGTGTTGTCAGTGAGGAACTGAAATGTTAATAGAGAGACTGAAGTGTTAATGCTTTAGTGTTGTCAGTGAGGTGCTGAAGTGTGGGTACTTTAGTGCTGTCACTGAGGGACTGAAGTCTTAATACGTAAGTGTTGTCAGTGAGGAACTGAAATGTTAATACTTTAGCTGAAAGTTGATACTTTAGTGTTGTCAGTGTGTGACTGAAGTGTTAGTACGTTAGTGTTGTCAGTTAGAGACTGAAGTGTTAATAGTTTAGTGTTGTCACTGAGGGACTGAAGTGTTAATACTTTAGTGTTATCAGTGAGGGACTGAAGTGTTAATACTTTAGTGTTGTCAGTATGGGACTGAAGTGTTAATACTTTAGTGTTGTCAGTGAGAGACTGAAGTGTTAATACTTTAGTGTTGTCAGTATGGGACTGAAGTGGTTATACTTTAGTGTTGTCAGTGTGGGACTGAAAGTTGATACTTTAGTGTTGTCAGTGTGTGACTGAAGTGTTAGTACTTTAATGTTGTTAGTGAGGGACTGAAGTGCTAATACGTTAGTGTGTCAGTTAGAGACTGAAGTGTTAATAGTTTATTTTTGTCACTGAGGGACTGAAGTGTTAATACTTTAGTTTTATCAGTGAGGGACTGAAGTGTTAATACTTTAGTGTTGTCAGTGAGAGACTGAAGTGTTAATACTTTAGTGTTGTCAGTATGGGAATGAAGTGTTTATACTTTAGTGTTGTCAGTGTGGGACTGAAATGTTTATTCTTTAGTGTTTTCAGTGTGTGACTGAAAGTTGATACTTTAGTGTTGTCAGTGTGTGACTGAAGTGTTAGTACTTTAATGTTGTCAGTGAGGGACTGAAGTGCTAATACGTTAGTGTTGTCAGTTAGAGACTGAAGTGTTAATAGTTTAGTGTTGTCAGTGAGGGACTGAAGTGTTAATACTTTAGTGTTGTCACTGAGGGACTGAAGTGTTAATACTTTAGTGTTGTCAGTGAGGGACTGAAGTATTAATACTTTAGTGTTGTCACTGAGGGACTGAAGTGTTAATACTTTAGTGTTGTCAGTGAGGGACTGAAGTGTTAATACTTTAGTGTTGTCAGTATGGGACTGAAGTGTTAATACTTTAGTGTTGTCAGTGTGGGACTGAAGTGTTAATACTTTAGTGTTGTCAGTGAGGTACTGAAATGTTAATACTTTAGTGTTGTCACTGAGGGACTGAAGTATTAATATTTTAGTGTTGTCACTGAGGGACTGAAGTATTAATACTTTAGTGTTGTCAGTGAGGTACTGAAATGTTAATACTTTAGTGTTGTCAGTGAGGTACTGAAATGTTAATACTTTAGTGTTGTCAGTGAGGTACTGAAATGTTAATACTTTAGTGTTGTCACTGAGGTACTGAAATGTTAATACTTTAGTGTTGTCAGTGAGGTACTGAAATGTTAATACTTTAGTGTTGTCAGTGAGGTACTGAAATGTTAATACTTTAGTGTTGTCACTGAGGTACTGAAATGTTAATACTTTAGTGTTGTCAGTGAGGGACTGAAATGTTTATACTTTAGTGTTGTCAGTGTGGGACTGAAATGTTTATACTTTAGTGTTGTCAGTGTGGGACTGAAGTGTTTATACTTTAGTGTTGTCAGTGAGGTACTGAAATGTTAATACTTTAGTGTTGTCACTGAGGGACTGAAGTGTTTATACTTTAGTGTTGTCAGTGAGGTACTGAAATGTTAATACTTTAGTGTTGTCAGTGAGGGACTGAAGTGTTTATACTTTAGTGTTGTCAGTGAGGTACTGAAATGTTAATACTTTAGTGTTGTCACTGAGGGACTGAAGTGTTTATACTTTGGTGTTGTCAGTGAGGTACTGAAATGTTAATACTTTAGTGTTGTCAGTGAGGGACTGAAGTGTTTATATTTTAGTGTTGTCAGTGAGGTACTGAAATGTTAATACTTTAGTGTTGTCAGTACCTCACTGACAACACTAAAGTATAAACATTACAGTCCCTCAGTGACAACCCTAAAGTATTAACACTTCAGTGTTGTCAGTGTGGGACTGAAGTGTTTATACTTTAGTGTTGTCAGTGAGGTACTGAAATGTTTATACTTTAGTGTTGTCAGTGAGGTACTGAAATGTTAATACTTTAGTGTTGCCGTTAAGGGACTGAAGTATTAATATTTTATTGCTCTCGGTGATGACTAAAGTGTCAAACGTTATTGCTGATGATAAATAGGTATATTGTTTTCTCTGTCAACAATTAGAAAATTTAACTGGCATCACGACGCATTGCCATACACCGTTATGATAACGTGAAAATCGAACACTCATATCACTATGACACCTGCCGCAATAACCATTGCGACATTATAGTATCAGCTTAGTTTCCCAGCTAGAACTGATATTAACCTATGTATATATTTCGTTTACTTTTAGATGCCCCTGGCGGAACATTGCCTTATCTGGAAATCGACGGTAAAAAGTATGGACAGAGTTCGTCTCTAGGCAGATACCTTGCCAGAGAATGGGGTAAGGTTATAGATCCCAATCTAAAATATATATGGCTATTATGAAACATTTACTGATGTTATTATTAAAAGTTCCACTGAAATTGTTTGTCATATTGATAAGCATGACGTAATAAAACGTAATACTGAAGTTTTCCCATTATTAATTTGGACACAATTAGCTAGTATATGTACAGTATTTGTGGTCGGGTGGCACAGTGGATAGCGCACTCACCTTTCACCGGGACAGTTCGATTCCCCGATCGGATGTGAAAATGTGCTGCGGTCACCTGCCCGACCACGTAGGTCCCGGTTTCCTTCCACATTAGGACACCCTGTGCGCTGACACTCGGGCAACCAAGAGGGAATTGATTAAAGCTTATATATCTATTTTGTAAAATATGTTGGAAGAATCGATAATCACTGTTACGTGAATTGTTTTTAACAGGTTTTTATGGGAAGACTTCTCTAGACCAACTTAATATTGACGAAATTGTGGACGACATAGCAGACTACCGGACAGGCGCAGTGAAGGTGATGTTTGAGAAAGATGACGCCAAAAAGGTAAAAATAATGTACATGTAGGTTTTTATCCAAAACACAAATGTCGAATTGTTAAATCTTCCAAATTTAGAATTTAACACGCGCAGTCATGGTGTAATTGTACGTAAATTTGCACGCGTATTGTTTCTGTATCAGTGAAAGCTATTGCCGAGGGATAATCCGTTATATAAACATAAAAAATTATAAATTATAGTTATTGTTCAAAAATATATTTGGTTATCAAAATGTATTTAAAAATATTACTTTTTATTGATTACCAGTTTACAGGTTTGCTATACCGCCACCATCTTGTTGATAATTTTTATATTTCGCATTAATTAACTATTCAGTGCTAATTTTGCCGAATACTTTCCTTAGGCTGAGCTCTTGAAAACCCATACAGAAAAAACAATACCAGAGTTCGTGACGAAAATGGAGAAAAAAGTATCTGCCAACAAGTCAGGTTTTCTTGCAGGTTCTGCGGTAAGTACGTAAAGCAGTCTTATTTGTCACTGTTATATTTAAGCACAGATTATGTCTGTCATAGCCGTTCAGTAAATAAACCTGACGTCGTAGGTGTATTTCCATCGGATGTCATACTGTATCATTAAACCATATCATATCCTCGAGACTGTTGAACGATTAGCTGGTGGAATGCAGTTTAGTTAAACTTCCTCTTGTCAATATAGTGAAAACATTGATAAACTAAAACAATGCAAACTTCGTTTTGAATTAATCTTCATCTACACTGTCTATCACTATCATATTTTTGCTGCCTACTACATGTGTTATAGATAAAAATTCGTTGATAATATTGTTATAAAGCGTTTTAATTAGTGAACTATGTCCGTTGTGAAATAATGGCACTCTGTTCGTTTAAAAAAAAAAGATATTTGTTAAATTTCTTTGAACAGTTACACTATATATATGTATATATACGGAAGCCTATACGTGTCATCTTGATTTTTTTTCTTATCTCGTTATATATATATGCCTTGTGTAAAGTTAACGTAAACATTGTCTGTTACAGTGCTCCCTCGCAGATCTGGCATTGTTTGATATCATGGATGGAATGTCTATGAAGTACGATAATGTCTTTGCTTCGGGGCCAAAGGTCAAGGCACACATGGAAAAGATCGCGGCTTTGCCCAAGATAAAGGCGTATCTGGCAAAACGACCAAAAACTGACTTTTGAAGGTCGAGTGAAGGAACAGTTAACTGCGTGTAGATAAATAAAAATGATATTATTCGTTAAATGGCATGTCTTATTCCTGCTTGACTAAGCTGTAATGTGTTATTCGTTAAATGGCATGTCTTATTCCTGCTTGACTAAGCTGTAATGTGTTATTCGTTAAATGGCATGTCTTATTCCTGCTTGACTAAGCTGTAATGTGTTATTCGTTAAATGGCATGTCTTATTCCTGCTTGACTAAGCTGTAATGTGTTATTCGTTAAATGGCATGTCTTATTCCTGCTTGACTAAGCTGTAATGTGTTATTCGTTAAATGGCATGTCTTATTCCTGCTTGACTAAGCTGTAATGTGTTATTCGTTAAATGGCATGTCTTATTCCTGCTTGACTAAGCTGTAATGTGTTATTCGTTAAATGGCATGTCTTATTCCTGCTTGACTAAGCTGTAATGTGTTATTCGTTAAATGGCATGTCTTATTCCTGCTTGACTAAGCTGTAATGTGTTATTCGTTAAATGGCATGTCTTATTCCTGCTTGACTAAGCTGTAATGGTCAGTCCCTTGGGGCAGGCATGATATCGTCCTTCCTATATTGTTTATATTAGTTAGTGCCATTAGACACCAATGATACCATCTCTTTAAACGTCAGTTTAACATTGAGTCTATGTTCGAATGGAAAAAGAGCAGAGGTATTAAAATACTAAAACACGTGATATTGTCATTGATACATTTTTTATTAATACTGCGAAAGATGTACAAGAAATAATCACCATAATTACGGAGAAAGGGGGCGTCTATTTGAAAAAAAAAATGTTTGTAAATTCAGATAGAAAAAAAAGTAAGCATTTTGCAGTACTATATGACCATTTATGGTATTGAATAGTACTTAAGTTAACGGATTTTGTAGAGAGCATAAGTAGAATTTGCCAATAGAACCCTTAAATTATAATGTTACAACTTTATAACTGATAATATAAAATAGTTTGCATGTAAACTCTGTCAGAATAGATTCCAGCTACAGTAAAAGGAGTTTTAACATAAACGTACAATCTACCGGCAGTGTCTTTCTGAGGGGCTCGTCATATTTCTTCGAAACAAGCATATTGAGAACATTTAAAACTATTACCGTTTGGGAAACGGTTGAAAATACCATTTTCTTTCGCAGATTTGACCATTGATAACACACACGTACAAACTCATGTCCTTTGGTTGTTTCCAATAATAAAAGGATAAACACCTGCATGATCTGCTGAAATACCCGTGTTGGGATAATCAAGGAAACTATAAGTAAAAGCCTAAACATTCCAGAGTGATTACATACATACACGTTTCCATACTATGCTGAAAGCTAACCAGGCTTATGTGTAGTATGTTATTTGGATGCTGTACTGACTAAGTCTGCGATCTGGCTTGACTCGTGCACTCCGCCTTGTTAGCATCGTGGTTTAATTGTGATATCATCATTCTGGATATTTGAAGCATTTTTGTACAATTTTCCATAACTGTCACTGACTGGATATTTCAGGAGAACATGTATATGGTTATTATATTACAATATTATAAATAATATCCACGATTGTGTTTGTGCACAAAATGTCTTTGATGAAATCAGATGTATTTTCTGAGACAAAAAAACAACATTTTTAAGATTTCTCCGATGGCCATATATCGCATTGTTCTTCATACATGATAACCAAACCATTTCAACTCTCCTTTTTATGGTGAAAAAGATTAAACGACAAGGATTTTCTTGTACTGACATGTGCCAGGACTAACCCTGAACCATGCAGGCCAGAGTGATCAGTCCAGCTTGTGACCGGGACGGAGGGGTCATGTACACTACCAATGCTATTGTACACAACCGATCACATTGAAACGTCGACATTGACCCTGCCATTTGTATACTGCTAAAATATTATTCTTTACATTTGACAACCACCAGTCCTTGACGGAAGTAAATATCAGACAATGTAACCCAGATTACGACGTGACCTTATTTTAATCGTGTACAATACATAGTAAAATACAATGAGATGCTGTATAAGATATCCAATATGTAAATAAGATATCTTATACAGTATATAAGATATCTCATACAGTATATAAGATATATCATACAGTATATAAGATATCTTATACAGTTTATAAGATATCTTTTGCAGTTTATGAGATATCTTATACAGTATATGAGATATCTTATACAGTTTAATAAATATCTTATACAGAATATGATATATCGTATACAGATTATGAGATATCTTATACAGTAAATGAGATATCTTATACAGTATATGAGATATCTTATACAGTAAATGAGATATCTTATACAGTTTATGAGATATCTTATACAGTATATGAGATATCTTACACAGTATATGAGATACCTTATACAGAATATGATATATCGCCAGATTACGACGTGACCTTATTTTAATCGTGTACAATACATAGTAAAATACAATGAGATGCTGTATAACAATACAGTGTTTGAGATATCGTTTACAGTTTATGAGATCTCTTATACAGTATATCAGATATCTTATACATAATATTAGATATCTTATACATAATATTAGATATCTTATACAGTAAATGAAATTTCTTATACAGTTAATGAGATATCTTGTACAGTGTTTGAGATATCGTAAACAGTTTATGAGATACCTTATACAGAATATGAGATTTCTTATACAGTTTATGAGGTATCTTATACGGTATATGAGATATCTGATACAGTTTAATAAATATCTTATACAGTAAATGAGTTATCTTATACAGTATATAAGATATCCTATACAGAATATGAGATTTCTTATACAGTAGATGAGATATCTTATATAGTATATGAGATATCTCATATACCGTATAAGATACCTCATAAACTGTATACGATATCTCAAACACTGTATACAGTTTATGAGATCTCTTATACAGTATATAAGATATTTTATACAGCATATGAGATATCTTATTCAGTAAATGAGATATGTTATACAGCTTATGAGATATCTTACACAGTATATGAGATACCTTATACAGAATATGAGATTTCTTATACAGTTAATGAGATATCTTATATAGTATATGAGATATCCTATACAGTTTATAAGATATCTTTTGCAGTTTATGAGATATTTTATATAGTTTATGAGATATCGTATACAGGTTATGAGATATCTCATATACCGTATAAGATATCTCATAAACTGGATAAGATATCTCATACACTGTATAAGATATCGCATATACTGTATAAGTTATCTCAAATACTGTATAAGGTATCCCATATACTGTATAAGTTATCTCAAATACTGTATAAGGTATCCCATATACTGTATAAGAGATCTCATAAACTGTAAACGATATCTCAAACACTGTATACAGTTTATGAGACATCTTATACAGAATATTATATATCGTATACAGATTATCAGATATCTTATACATAATATTAGATATCTTATACATGGTGTTGTCAGTGAGGTACTGACAACACTAAAGTATAAACATTTCAGTCCCTCAGTGACAACACTAAAGTATTAACATTTCAGTACCTCACTGACAACACCAAAGTACCAATACTTCAGTCCCTCAGTGACAACACTAAAGTATTAACATTTCAGTACCTCACTGACAACACTAAAGTATAAACATTTCAGTACCTCTCATATACTGTATACGATATATCATATGCTGTATAAGATATCTAATATTATGTATAAGATATCTCGTATACTGTATAAGATAACTCATTTACTGTATAAGATATCTGATAAACTGTATAAGATATCTCGTATACTGTATAAGATATGTCATAAACTGTATACAGTGTTTGAGATATCGTAAACAGTTTATGAGATATCTTATACAGTATATGAGATACCTTATACAGTATTTGAGATATCTTATACAGTATATGAGAAATCTTATACAGTATATAAGATATTTTATACAGTATATGAGATATCTTATACAGAATATGAGATATCTTATACAGTAAATGAGATATGTTATACAGTTTATGAGATATCTTATACAGTATATGAGATACCTTATACAATATTTGAGATATCTTATACAGTATATGAGAAATCTTATACAGTATATAAGATATCTTATACAGTATATGATATATCTTATACAGAATATGAGATTTCTTATACAGTTTATGAGATATCTTTTACGGACTATGATATTCCATATACAGATTATGAGATATATTATACAGTTTATGAGATATTTTATATAGTTTATGAGATATCTTATACAGAATATGATATATCGTATACAGTATATGAGATATCTTATACAGATTATGAGATATCTTATACTGTATATGAGATATCTTACATAGTATATGATATATCTTATATAGAAATGTAATGAGATGCTGTATAACATATCCCATATGTATATAAGATATCTTATTAAATATATAATGTATATCATACACTCAATAAGATATCTCATATAATGTGCAATATCTTATATAAGATATCTTATAGAAGAACGAGATTTAAAAAAAAAAGAAAAAACAGTCAAGTCTCCCAATGCCAACATTTGAAATATGTGCTCCGAACGATTCTGGGGGTGAAATTATTTTCTCAATTTAATTTCACGAAATCTCATTCAATATCAGATATCATATAGTAACGATATTCAAATTAAAACATATATTTTATATACTTAATATAAAAATATCTCATTTAATTAATATATGAGATATCTCATAACCTATATAAAAATATCTAATGTAATAAATAAAGTTATCTCATTTAATTTATATATGAGATATCTCATTTTATATTTGATATCTTATATACTAAATAAAGAAATATATATGAGATATTTCAAAATCTTATTAAAATCAGATATCTCCTTACATTACGTTATGGAGTATATATGATAACGTAGTGTAATGAGATATCTCATAATCTATATAAAATATATAATATACTAAATACAGATATCTCATTTAATTTATATATGAGATATCTCATACTATATATGATATCTTATAAAAAAAATAGAACAAAAGACAGAGAGAGCGTCTCTAGGCCTTTCTCGGGTTGATTCCCCGTTCATCAGGAGACTGTTTATTTTGAAAACAGGTATTGTGAGGTCATAGTTGTTTACACAAGAAAGTATGACGTCATCAATAATGCAAAGTCATTTTAAATAGAGCTATAGAGAAGGGACCTTTTACATCCCGTGTAGAGCCAACGATGACCAAGGAATTATTCCTTTTGTATCTACATACAATCAACCCGAGAAAGGCCTAGAGACGCTATCTCTATCTTTTGTTCTATTTTTTATTTTTAATTCCAACACAAGGACTCCTCAATGATTTCTTTATGATATCTTATATACTTAATAAAGATATCTCATTTAATTTTAATAAGAGATATCTCATACTATATATGATATCTTATATACTTAATGAAGATATCTCATTTAATTTTATATGAGATATCTCATACTTTATATGATATCTTATACACTAAATAAAGAAGTATATAATAACTAAATAAAGATATCTCATTGAATTTATATATGAGATATCTCATAGTATATAGAATATATTATATCCTTAATAAAGATATCACGTTTAATTTTGTATGAGATATCTCATACTATATATGATATCTTATATACCAAATAAAGAAAGATATATGAGATATTTCATAAACTATATAAAATATATAATATACTAAATAAAGATATATTATTTAACTTTATATGAGATATTATCTCATATGCTCCTTATTTGATGGCAAGATCTAAACTTTTAAACTGGCATAGAGGAGACAACTCGCATTTCCTAACGATACATTACTTACTTAATTGCTGCCCGGTATGCCTTTGGCATGTAGGGCAGCAACAACGGTCCACCATTTCTGTCTGTCTTTGGCCATCTTTTCTACTGTTCCCCAGGTGTTATTCATGGTCTTAAGCTCTTATTCTACAGTACGTCTCAATGTATCTTTTGGTCTTCCACGCTTGCGCTTCCCTTCTGGAGTCCAATGCAATGCTGTTCTGGTGATGGAATTTCTATCTCTTCTAATCACATACCCAATCCATTTCCAACGCCTTCTAATTAATATTTTAGCCATACTTTCCTGATTACACTGCCTTTGTAGGTCTACATTAGTTATTTTGTTTGGCAAGAAAATGTGCAGGAGTCTTCTTAAACTTTTGGTATGAAAGACTGACAGTTTGTTTAGGTCGTTTTCTGCCATCCTCCAGCATTCTGATCCATATATCAGAGTATATAGTACGCAACTCTGGTACAGTTTTAATTTGGTTTGCTTACTGTACTGTGATGATTTCCATACATTATTAAGTGATCTAAATATATTCCTGGCTTTGGTTAATCTGTTCATGATGTCATTTCCTGCACCTTCATCATTTCTTACTGTACTTCCCGTGCATGTGAATGATCAACTTGTATAGGAGTTGGGTTGGAGATGCTAAGGGTCTCGACTTCTGTTTTTTTCTGGCTGATTTTAAGCCCAACTTGGCTGGCAAAGTCATTAAGGCGGTTCGTCTTCTCCTGTAAATGGTGATGGGTATGTGATAACAGAGCAAGATCGTCAGCAAAATCAAGATCTTCTAATGTTGATGAATGTTCCGTCTTATTCCTCTTGGAACATCTACTGTTGTTTTGCCCACTACCCAGTCGATGACTAAATTGAAAAGAAGAGTAGACATCACACAACCTTGTCTAACTCCTGGTTTTACCTCAAACCAGATGTTACTGTGCCATACACTGCAGGTGAAATTGTTGTAAAAACTTTTGATGAGCTCAACTATTTCTTTTGGAATTCCATATGCTCCGAGAATCCACCACAAGCTCTTTCTGTTGATGCTGTCGAAGGCTTTCTGGAAATCCACAAAGTTGATGTAAAGCTGCCTTTGCCATTCTGTACGTTGTTCGATGATGTTACGTAAGGCAAATATTTGATCAATGCATCCTCTACCTTTACGAAATCCTTCTTGCTCCTCTCTTAGCTGTTTATCGATTGCATCAGTTATTCTTTGGATAATGATTTTGGCCATGATTTTACTAGGAATTGACAAGAGGGTAATACCATGCCAGTTGTTGCAGTCACTAAGGGTTCCCTTCTTGGCTAACTTTATTATTATACCTTTGGTCCAATCATCAGGTATTATTTTTCCTCCCATATTGATGTAAATAGTGGTTGAAGAATTTCAGCTGCAAATTCTTGGTCAGCTTTGAAAAGCTCTGCATTAAGATTATCCTGTACTGGTGATTTTCCATTTTTAAGTGATTTTATAGCTGTTATTATTTCTTGTCTGTCTGGTAAGTTAATATTTATTTCTAAATCTCTGACTGCTTCAATTATTATTGCTTCGTCATCTGGGGGTGGTCTGTTGAGAACTTCTTTGAAGTGCTCTGCCCATTTGGAATTTTGCTCTTCTTCTCTTGTTTATACCCTTCCAATTTTATCTTTTATAGGAATATCGTTTGTGATATGAAATTTGCCACAGATTTGTCTTGTTATTTTATAAAAAAAAAAATCCCTGTTCGCCTTTTTCTGCTGCTTCTTCTGCCTGTCTAGCAAGGTCTTCCATGTAAGCTCTTTTATCTGCTCTAGCCATTCGCTTTACTTCTTTGTCCAGTACTCTATAGCTTGCTTTGTGTCTTTCTTGTAGCTTTTCAGATTTTGTGTCTAGTATCTTCTTGTTCATATGGAGTCTTTCTTCTGTAACTTTCCAAGTACCTAGTGTTATCCACTTCATCTTTTTACCAAGTTTATAACCTAAACAGTCCTCGCTGGTTTTTTCGTATATTGTTCTTATTTGTTCCCATTTTGAGTTGACTTCTGTTGTTTCAGCTGCGATCATGTCAGGATTATCTTGTAATTTTTCGATGTCATAGCGTTTGAGGACAGGTGTTTTACGTCCTGTACTCCTCAATTTCATCTTAATATTTGCAGTAACTGCTCCTGTCTTGACTTGAAGATCTAGTAATGATCGCCTCCAAGTACCATTTATCATAATGTGGTCAATCTGATTATTGTCCTTTCCATTCGGAGAACACCATGCTAATTTATGTATATCTGGATGTGGAAAGAGTGTTCCTCCTACTAGCTGCACATAATTCTACCAGTCTTTCTCCATTTTCATTTATAGTACCACATCCGTGTTTTCCTATTACTCTGTCCATATCTGTATTGATGTTTCCCACTTTTGCATTCAAATCACCCATCACCACCAGAAGATCATGACGTGGTACCAATCTCACTTCTGCTCGAAGTTGTTCATAGAAGGTGTCTTTTATATCTTTATCACTGTCATTGGTTAGTGCATAGCATTGTATAAGCGTCATGTTGGTGTGCACTCCTTTCAATTTTGCTGTTATCAATCTACTGTTAACAGGTTTCCATTCAATAAATCCCTTTTCCGTGCCTATTCTGAGGATGATGGCTACTCCTTCAAAATGATGGTTGTCATCTATGCCCGAATAAAGAACTGTTTCACCTGTATCTGTCTTTATTTTGCCAGAACCTGTCCATCTACTTTCACTGACTCCCAATATGTGCAAGTTATATCGCCTCATTTCTGATGTGACCTGTGCAAGTTTCCCAGTTTCATACATAGTACGTATGTTCCAGAATCCTATTCTGGTTTTTGCTTTAGTGCTCAGCACTTCACTCCTGCCAGCAGCTTCCTTGCGGCTTTCACCACTGGCAATCATACTTTTTTCTTGAAAGCCTGTACGCACAGCGGTTTTGTTTGATTCCTTTGTTGCTGTTTCCGTAACTTGATTCTTTTTTACTGGATAGAGTTGTTAGCCTTGTGCCGAACCCCCTACTTGGAGGGCCAGGGATTTTC
The DNA here is from genome assembly GCF_002113885.1 of Mizuhopecten yessoensis. NCBI lineage: Eukaryota > Metazoa > Mollusca > Bivalvia > Pectinida > Pectinidae > Mizuhopecten > Mizuhopecten yessoensis. The sequence goes on along the minus strand of NW_018408772.1, from coordinate 489,978 downwards.
TTTCAAGGCTTCCGTCTTTAGATAAGTTGCCGACCAAGGTTGACGAGTCATTATCTACCGTTTTTATTTCAGAGTTTTCTTTCTCTTAGACAAATAACCATCCAAGGTTTACGATCTTCATCTAAGCGGCTATTCACCCATAGTTGGGACAAGGTTGATGAGAGCAAGGGCGTGTCCACACACCGGTGGGCCTACACTCTGCATCTGTAGGGTCCTTGCTGCTCCAAGATCCTCTATAGTATAGCCTGAGATACCAGGTCCCAGTTACCATGCGCTGTCGCGGGGAGGCACTGTAGAAGTCTTGACAGTGTAGAGGCTATGTACGGGAAGGAGAGGCTTACTCACTCGGCTCTCTCTTCGCTTATATACATAGGCTATGCTTTAATAAAACAACCACACTAACGATACATAATTCCGACTAATTTTGTGAATTCTACAGGTTTTGTAGAAATAAAGTTAACGCTTAAAAGAAATGCTGCATGCATTCCGATAGAAAGATTCTTGCAAATACTCAAGACAAAAATAAGGTGTTGAGTTCATTCGTAAGGCCCTAGGATAATACAGAAGAGTAAGGAATCAAGTGAGAGTTAAACAAGGAATACAAGATTATTTATCAAATCGGAACTATCACAGACGGTCAGGTATCACTCCCAGCCGATTTGGCGGTATAGCCTAACAAATCATGACCAGACAAGAATCAACATAGGGAAGAAATATAAGAATCAACATTGGGAAGAAATATAAGAATCAACATTGGGAAGATAAATAAGAATCAACATTGGGAAGATAAATAAGAATCAACATGATACAAATAACGAAAAATTAAAAGCGAACAGGAACATATCACTGAACCTCTTATTCAGTAGCGTGTTAAATCACAGGTAGTAGCCTCTTCTGTCAATACGGGAGGCTAATACATGTGGTTTAATAATAATAATAAAACCTTTTATTAGTCCAGGGTAACATAATATAGACAATTCTAATTTACAATAAGGTCCTGCATAAATGCATACATTGTATGTACAACATGCTAAGAACACAAACATTTATAATAACCACACCATTAATGATCACAGACTGTATAATAACCACACAATTAATGATCATAGACTGTATAATAACAACACAATTAATGATCACAGACTGTATAGTAACCACACCATTAATGATCACAGACTTTATAATAACCACACAATTAATGATCACAGACTGTATAATAACCACACCATTAATGATCACAGACTGTATAATAACCACACAATTATTGATCACAGACTGTATAATAACCACACAATTAATTATCACAGACTGTATAGTAACCACACCATTAATGATCACAGACTGTATAATAACCACACCATTAATGATCACAGACTGTATAATAACCACACAGTTAATTATCACAGACTGTATAGTAACCATACCATTAATGATCACAGACTGTATAATAACCAGACAATTATTGATCACAGACTGTATAATAACCACACAATTAATTATCACAGACTGTATAATAACCACACAATTAATGATCACAGACTGTAAAATAACCACACAATTAATGATCACAGACTGTATAGTAACCACACAATTAATTATCACAGACTGTATAATAACCACACAATTAATGATCACAGACTGCATAATAACCACACAATTAATTATCACAGACTGTATAATAACCACACAATAATTCATCACAGACTGTATAATAACCACACAATTAATGATCACAGACTGTATCATAACCACACAATAATTCATCACAGACTGTATAATAACCACACAATTAATAATCGAACACTTCAAAAGACTTACCTCTGACATCCTGGGAGGTATCATCAGCATAATGATAGGTGATGTATGCTTAAGACACTTTGGATAATCATTTATATTTAATTAAACATCAGTGGTACCAAAATTTAGCCCTGCAGGGTACCAATATGTATTGGTTGAAAGTTGGACAAAATATTTCCGAAACTTACAGCCTGTGACCTCTCGGAGAGATAAGACTCAAAAAATTGGAAAACTGACTGAGACACACTATATGCATTCAGCTTGTGTAAAAGTACCTTATGATTTGCCGTAGCAAATGCCTTACGAATCTCAATACAAAGGACTCCCGTATTACAGCCTTGATTCATGTTTTAAACCATTTACCACCAACACTTAGAAGTGCTGTTTCAGTAGAATGATGTGGTCTAAAACTAAATTGACAGTCACTTATTACAATGTAGTTTGTTTCTTGTTAAAAATCATAAAATTTAGCTTAGACCCGATAATACAGCCACATGTCTAAAGTTATTGAATGGGAGCGATCCTGGCCTTTTTCAACTCAGTGGGTTTACACCGTCAGTTATTGCCTTATTGAACAAAAAAGCCAATGGTGACAGAATTGATGGACCGGCACATTCAATAACTTTGCCGACATACCATCAACACCCGTAGCCTTCCATTCAGGCATACATCTAATCTGTTTGTAAATGCAGATTTGTTTTGGAGTTTCAAAAGTTTCAACCTCAGGTAAACTGTCATCAAATTCCTTACCAATCTTAGTACCAATGTTGCAGAAAATAAATCATAAAAGGTGTTTGTAATTTCAAGTTTTTTCTGAAACAGTTTTACCATCAACATCAAGTTTAATTGTACGATTTGTTTTTTAACTAGATGAAAACTATTTTATTTTCCCCCAAACATCTTTAGACCTATGAGAGTTTTGGGTCATAGCTGCTCTAAGTAATCTTCACCATTACACGATTTCTACAAGCTCGGTATGTAGCCCAGTCATCAATACATTTTTAATTTCTAGTTTTACTGTGTAGATAGTCACGGTGGTGCATTTCATCTAAAATATCCTCATTTATCCAATATTCCGAACTAATTTTAACACGTTTCTGGATCAAAGGTAAATGTTTGTCTATAACATCGAGAAAACAGATCCTTGAATGCAGCCTATATGTCATCAATGTCGTCGAATAGTTCAATACTGCTCCGGGGACCCTGTCGCATGTCACTGGCCAAATTCTCAAAGTTCACTGCTTTATGTACTTCATGTACTTTAAAGTTACATGGGAGTATTGGGGCTTTGGAACTCCGAATGGTTTACACTAAATGGTGATCGATCATCCAACAGGTTTAACTCCTGAATCTTGACATTGAAAAGAGTCGGACGTGTATTCATTCTCAGTGGTCAGCATTACTATAACCAAATCAAAGCTAACGTACCAGTCTACATATACACTAGGCGCTCTATAGACTGTCACATACACTTAATCGATGCAAAATTAACTTGTCGAGTTTTGTAAACGAACCCATAGGAAATATGCACTGGAACTTGAATCTTAAAATAGAAAAAAGTTGCCAGGAACAGATGGCATCAACCTACAAATCATTAAAGCATGTTATGAATCTTCATCAGCACAAACGATCATCTTAATTTTCAACCCACCCTTCACTTCTGGATAAGTACCAGTTAAACGAGTCACGACAATATAATTAAGGTTATCAGCGGGAAATTACAAACTAGTTAGTGTCTTGCATAACTAGCGTGCAAATTTAAAAAACAATTGAGCAGGGTTTATATCGTAAATTCTAACACGATTCGTTTGCAACTCGTGTTTTGATTGGATACGGACCATGTTTTAATCTGCGATAGAATCATGATCAATCGTGTTAAGCTCCTCCCATCGCACTTAAGCCACGCCCCGTTTCAAACCAAAACAATATGGCGTCAAGCTCGCCTCTTAGCGAAATCCCGCTGATAAGGCTTATGCACTTAGTAGGCAACAGAACAGAAACGACCGATGAAATGTATTTGTTGAATGAATTAAAAAGTAAAAAGAACGCATCCTTGTTCTTACCTCCATTTATTACTGAAACGTTCGTTCTATCCGTGTGAAGGCACCTAGATCCGAAATCAAAAGAAACATTTCACATGTGTCGTATGCATTTACACAAAACTCTTCACAAATCTATACAAATAATCACCGATTTTGTCGATAAGCACATATTGGTATGCATACTGACATGGAAATGTAAGATCATGGTCAATATTAATCCAAATGTGTCGTATAAACTTTGGTAACAGGACGTTCACGAACAATCCAAATATTCCGCCTCGTCAACATACAGATCGACCTCTCGCCTGTATGGGCGGGCCCAAATGTCTATACTGGTCTCGAGTTCAAACCCAAATTCCATGTTGTAATCGCCAGTATAGCTACTCAAAACAACGTACTATCCCCTAAGTATACGAAGGATAACAATGTACGTATTATATATAACGGTTTTATACCGGGGCGTTCTATCACCCTCTACTTACTAGCAGGTCTAGACATGTAGACAAAAACTAGATCATGGCAACATTCTTGATCTATGTAGAATTTGTAATAGCTTTTTATACTGCGCCAAATAGAAAACTTAAAGCCGCAAGGCGTACAAATATAAAAGGCGAAATAATCAAAATGATTCAGGAGTTCTTGTACGGCAGAAAACAAAGAGTATCGGTAGATGGGCTATGTGTTTCCGACCTATCCACACTAAGAAGGTTTAAGAATAGTTTGTAATCTACGTAATTGATCCCCAGACATTAACGGGGTCTAAAGATATATTTACACAGATAACACCCAGCTTTTATTTTTGCAGAAAATGATATCAAAACAATTGCACCAGAATACACAACAACAGGAAAAAGACAATATTCATATGATAATAAAAATGCAGATTTTAGTTTTGAAATCGAGATATGCAAACCTTTATCAGTATATGAAAAAGTTAACATATCCAGGATACACTCACAGACGACTTGTATAACAGGAGTTATAGGGTTAGGGTTAGGGTTAGAGTTAGGGTTAGGGCCAGCGCGAGATTGGCCCAAGTTGTCGCCAAATTAGCGAAGTCTAAATTATCGCTTTACAACAATTATGAAACAAGTTATTAAGCAAAGTCTCAGAAACGATATGGTTATTACTCTCTTGAATACAAGAAACCGTCATATTTTACAACATTACAACCGAATTGTGGTAGAAAACACGGATAACAAGGCCATTTTCTATCTGACTTGCACTGTAATTATCACTCAACATTTCGACCCTGTAAGTGTAGTAAAATAGTCTAAGCTTCTCTGTCGAAATATATTTTCCAAATTATATATTTGACATAGTTTATTTATTCATCTTGTATGTACAAGACAAAATCATCAACTGGGCGTTCGAATAGATATTCAGACAGATTGAAAAGTAACATCTATTCCACGGCCAATCCGATTCAGTGCTTTATCAGAACAAATAACATATGTTACACTGGTTTGTGACCCCGACACTCTAACTACTATTGAACGTCGAGAATGTGTGGCATTGACCTCAGTGACCTGTTGTAGTTACTGTGGAATGCAGGGATACCATGGTATATGTTTGATATCATAAATATAAGCTGACCTATGTCTACCCTGATAGCCGCGTTGCTAGCCGTACTATCGGTGGGCGGTATCTCCGCTGAACATCCACTTGATCAGGTGAAGCCGGTGTGACCGTCCATAGCATTGCAGCACCATCATGTCTACATTCAAACTACATTATTTCGACCTAAAAGGCCGAGCGGAAATGGCCAGACTGCTATTTGCCTATGCTAAAGTAAAATATGAAGATGTTCGGATCGACAGAGCAAAATGGCCGGAACTGAAAGAAAGTAAGTACATGTATTTGGTACTGTAACGCAATCCCGTTCGCATGTAGTAATGAGCACGTGCCAGGAAACTTATCGATTCGTGTACCTGTACAGGTGTGTACATGTATATGAGTTATAACACGTACGTGTTATCATACCTGTACATGTGTTTAATGTGTGACAATATAGCGATGCTAAATAAGTGGAGGGATATATGATCGCAGGGACCTGATAATTTTTTACAGCTATATTTGGACCTAAACCAAGGTGTTCAGAGTAATGTTATATGTTTTAGGGGTTCAGATCGATTTTCGGTAAAAATGACACCCCCAATGATCATATATATATATATATACGAGAAGGATTGGAAGCTCCATTTCGATCTCAACCCCTAAAACATGGCAAATTACTCAGTTTAGGTCCAAATATAGCTGTAACAAATCCTCAAGTCCCAGTATATATGAGCTTAGAGATATAAATAATATCTAATGTTCATGAAAGCAGAGAGACAAAAAAAAATATCAATATTTTAACTATGATGGCAGATGATATGCTTTATTTCGATGATTTTTCCCCATCACACGACCGACCGCTAATTATCATCTAAACATGCACTCTAAAAAATGACTATCATTGTCTTTCCGTCCCACTATTCTTCGTCCTCTTTCTTCCTCATAGCATGACATGCTATTTGTATTTCTTTTGTAAGTCAGGATTCTGATATAGCAACCGTAAATCAAGAAATTTATTTCAGGTTGTATTTTAGCTAATGGACCGCATGTCTAGATATTAGGATAGAGTGGTCTCCCCTGTACAGGTAAAACGCAGTACTTGTTGGCATCACAAAATGACACGGAACCTTGATGGCCACAGTAATCTCTTTTGAGTAGTGACACAGCTGTTGATATACACACTTTGAAATTAACCAATACTAAAAAATATTAAATTCATAAATGAAGGGGTTTTACGCACCTGCCCCTCTGTTTCCCGAACGTTTTTTCCCCTATTACTGACCCTTAGTACTGGCCCTAGCATCACCTGTCCCTCTGTTACTCGAACGTTTTGGCCCTTAGTACTGGCCCCTAGTACTGACCCCTAGCATCACCGATGAAGGTGCTGGAAGGACGAAGCAGCCATATGATGCAGTGTAATTCATACTGTTATATATTACCAGTTTAAAAGGCACAATCTGTGTGTGTTACGTTAATTTTTTATTTATATGTTAAAGTATGTGTCTGGCATGTGACGCTGTTATAAATGACTATTGATTGATTGATCAATTGAGTCACGCGCTACTGGTTGGTTATTTAATGTTATTTATAAGTGGTTGATATGACCTATTTCAGGCGCACCCGGTGGAACCGTTCCGTATTTGGAAGTCGATGGCCAGGGATTTGGACAAAGCATGGCTTTAAATAGATATCTTGCGAGGAAATTTGGTAAATATTAGATGTATGCTTATAAGATGGAAAGTGATTTCGCATTTTAATGATATATTAGACATTTCTTATGTGTTCCTGTGTGGAATTTTAATAGATAGAATAAACTGCATGTCAAGTATCTGCGTAAAGAATGTTGTGTAATCTTAAACATAAAGGATATTACACAGCCCTCAGTGGTATAGGATATGGTGGTATATTGTATAAGGTTTTAATGTAATGTTGTATGTATAAAGTTGAATCACTATTCATCAAAAAGTTGTTTGAAGTAATACAATTTGTATGACGATTTATCAAAACGTTGTATGAAGAAATACAAAGTTGTACGACGATTTATCAAAAAGTTGTATGAAGAAATACAAATTTGTATTACGATTTAATGAACAGTTGTATGAAGCCATACAAAGTTGTATGAAGTCATGCAAAGTTGTATAAAGTTATACAAATTTGTATAAAGTTTAAATATGTTGCTGTTGTGACATTCCACAGGCCTCATGGGAAGTGACGAGATAAGCGGCCTCGCTATCGACGAATTTGTAGAAGACGTCGTTGAATGCCGGTCAGCGATGATAGCTGTGTTTTTCGAGAAGGATGAGGCCAGAAAGGTAAGCCGTTTTTAGATCACATGTTCTGTTTTTTACAAAGAATGCCTGTTTACTAAAGTATGTCATGGGGATTCTAAAAAAAAATGTCTTTTGGTGTTGAGACATTATAATAACCGCAATTGACACGACGCCATCAACTTCGAAATAATTATCATTATCCCCTATACCCAAAGATCTGCTCCTGTAAAAAGTCAAAGAAAACAAAAAAGTGCAAAGAAAATAATATGTTGAAATATATATTTGACGTAATGTGTGATTTTGGGGGAAATTAATTATTTGAATTGTTTTAATAGTATTTTCTTCTAAGTAGACGTAGTAAAAAGTCTTTCAAATACAATTGGAGAAAACGTTCTCTTCTTAAAAATGTCAAACAAATGGGGTCACTGTGCTCCTTGTTTTTGCCGTTTTTTGGGGTGTTTTTTGTTAGTTTTCAACTTTTGTGGGAACTTCAGCTGATATAAGACAAATTTCCACTTTCGGTCATATAATATCTTCAAGTGAATAAACATAGCAGTAAAAATCAACTTGCAACAATTGGTCATAACTTGTTAAATTTAACAAATCCTGTTACACTAATTCAATATGAGATTTTAACGTGATTTGTTTCTCTCTCATCCATCCTGCAGGTCAAAGATTGTGTATAGAATATGTCTGCTGTTACCCAATCATGATGTAAGATGATCACATTGCGACAATGAGGAACTTGATACTTTCTATTTTGTTTAGCATACTTTTTTTTCCTGGCGCCTTGCTTGGCAATTTCCCACTTTTGCCCTATTGGGGTAAAGTAATATGGGTGCTATCCTAAGGCCGAGACATACCAAAGTCCTTTAAAACGGTAGATGTTATACCCTGCATTCAGCCTTTAGGGCAACAGTGAATATGATGAGTCTATCACGTGAATTGTGTGGTATGCATGTTTGTGTTCGTTTCTTGTGTTGAGACATCTTCATTGCGTTCCTTTTAAGGCTACCATGGGCAAAAAACTAAAGGAGGAAACTCTGCCAAATTTTATGAAAAAGTGCGAGGCCAAACTTACCAAGAATGGAACTGGCTGGGTAATCGGCAAATCGGTATGTTAAAATATAACAGCTAACTTGTGTGCGAGTCCCCATATATAGATATTATATACAGTCAACACAATAAGTGGCGGGTTGTTTGTCACATTTATCTATCTGAGTTAGACACTAAATAATATTTTAATTTGGTTGAAAAAAGAGATTTAGGGGAAGTTTTTCTTGGTAAAAAATTAAACTAACTTACCAATTTTATAATTGACTAGTATTACTGAAAATTGAACAAATTAAACTTGACAGCACCTAACGTTTACCTGGCATATATATATTTCCTGTTGCAGCTAACGTTCGCAGACATCGTGCTGTTTGACGGATTCGACATGTTCTTCAGTGGTCCCGAGGGAGCTCCAATGCTACCCAAGTTACCACAGATAGCTGCCCACAGGACTCGAGTCTCGACCATACCACAGATAAAGGCTTGGCTGGACGTACGCCCGAAAACGTCAATGTGAACATGATATCATAAAATAACAGACTTGTACTTAAATGTGTTAATGCGATTTTTCATACATTTTGCAAATAAATATTTGTTTACTGAATTTCGAATGATTTTATTTCAACGATAATTGAAATAAGCAAAAGGCTATTTCAGGTTCCCGAAGCCTGACATATTTCTTGGCACTTATGAGTGTTTCAGGTTCTCGCCCCTGGTTACCTGCATTTTAACTGCTTCAGATTCCCCGGACGTGATCTGTTGTCATGTATTTGTAATTAAATACATGATCTTCACAAAGGGCCTGTAGTTACATTCTGATATCAAACAATTGTCACCAGCATGTTCCATCTATCACAGATGTCATACAAAATATCCAATCCCAACTGTAAATCAACAGCTGTTTCTGCAATAATGGTTATATCATCTGCAAATAACTTTTAGGATATATGTGTTTCCTGATTGGTTGTATCTACACGGATTACCAAACGGCTTTCGACACCGTAACACACCAAAGACTCACCAGTAAACTGGATACACAATTCCCTTCCAAGCAGAAGACGACCATGCTAGTGTCTGTATATAATAGCTAATCTCCTTGGAAGTAGGTTCCACATGGTAAAGTTACCAGGCCTATGACCGGTCCAATGTGTTTAATTAGGAAGCATTTTCTATTTTCTAACGACACCAAAGGATCACGATATACTTCAGAGATATCTAAATAAGACACGATGAGACACGTGACCGATGATATGCATTTATGTAAACCGCTACAAGATATCCTTACCCATATAAACTTAACAATATGAAAAGTTCTTTTTTACACAACCAATAACATTTTCTATGTGACGTTTCGTGATGTGATTTTATTGGTTGTGTAAAAAAGAACTTTTCATAATCCATACGTACCAACCTAAAGAAAATGTTTAGAAATACCTTAACAATACTTTACACAAATGAAACCGAGAATGATACAAGGGTAACTATGTATACTGATTTGAAACTTTACACCGTTATAAAAATACAAATAAAGGATTAGTTTTGCTTATCAACTATGACCTTTAGCTTGAAATGTACCAGTGTAGCTGTATTAACTATAACTATTTCATTAATAAAATGGAAATATTTACTAGACATTTTTATATTTCACTAAAATGAAATGATTTATTTGCGATCGATATGTATTCTTTCGCGTAAATAAGAATAAATTTGCATTAAGTTTTATTTACTTAAATGAGAAGGTTTTTGTCGTCATTTGTACCATATTTAATATCACTACTTAATATCAGTTACCCACATACGTCGACTCAACCAATTAAGCTTGAGGCCTACAACATGCTTATAGCTAAAACACAATGAAAAAAACTTTTGTAAAAGAATGCAAACTAGTTCTTGATCATAATTTAAACTAATTAAGTATCCGAGTACATATAATGACCTAGAATGGTACCAGATATCTGTACCGTATGCATGCTTACACAACACACATGGAGGCGTGTCCTCATGACCTTGCTGTTAATAGGACGTTAAAATATAAAACCAAACCAAAACCTCCTACCCAAGGTCACACACACAACGGTGTGTTGAAATGAGTTGGTGGCTGCCAAACTCGTCCTGAGCAAAACGTATGGTGTTGAAATTATGTAAATATATGTCGATAAAGCAATAAACAATTGGCAATTTACAATAACAACTAGGTAGTAGAACAGTGTGTTATTATGATTGGCTGGTCATGCGAGAACAGGTAAACAACAAGGTGAAAAACAAATGGGGAAATTTCTTCAGTGGATGAGTCGTTATTTGGGTCACATATATATCAGAAAATCACTTGCTATCTGATACCATAAAACGTACATGCATGCATACTTGTCGTGTATCAGACTTTGCATTTTAAACCGGTTAACTTGTGATGCGTCGTTATACCCGATTGACTGGCCATGGCCTCATATTCTGGGACTGATCGTCTTTTCACTGATGAATGAATGTTCATCCTCAAAGCTTAATTTTTCTTCACTACTCTTCTACACATTGGTTAAACAACTGTTAGTAACTATACAACCTAAATAGTAAATGTCATTAAATGTGCCCAATACATCTTCTGAGGTTCTGTTTCTGTACCCCGACCTTTCTAGGGTTCTCTTCGGGAATCTACTAAGATGCAGACACAGCGCCATAGCATGCTCAGTCAACAATACCACACCATAGGTAAACCCCAGGTTACTTAATTCTAATGGGGAGGGGGTTCACAGACATCATTTTTTACAATGACGAAACAACAATTTTCTATCTGGTGATAGATAGAACCCAGCTGCTTACCCAAATATCGGAATGAAACAACGTAATTATCGATCGATTTTGGCTATCAGCGATGAAATAATTGCCTCGCGAACCTCGCTTAAATTGATCAACTTTCACATCGACAGCACTGCAATACATTTTGTAACTGTGTAACGGGTATACTCATGATGTCAGATTTGGTCAATGGGATCACCCAGCCGCAAGCCCCTTTCACCTATGTTTTTTTTTTATTATATTCTGGTTATAATAAATACACACTAGAATAGAGAATGAAAAAGAAGAGCGCTTTATATTTATGGCAGCCTACCCCTAACCCTTAGACACACATTATTAAGGATCCTTGTCCCATTGGACTGTGTTTTTGCCTATCGTTTGGATAAAACAGAAGCACATGTACAGTTAGTAACACACAATTCCGTTGACCAGGGAGCTCGAATGGTTAGATCGAGAGTGCAACAATTTGAGTTCCACCGCTTGAATCCCGGTGTAACCATGCTGATTTTGTTTCATTATTAATTCATCTTCACGTGTATTATAGCACGGAATTAGATTAGCTACTAAGTCCGTTATTATAGGTATGATTTTCTTTTCAGAAATGATTTATCAAAGCTTTACATACAGGGGCGTTTCTAGGATATTTGAAAGACGGGGCGTAGAATCAAATATTCCGCTCGGCAAAAAAAAATGGACCTTTTTTTGTGCTAAAAAACATAAAATAATTGTGAAATGCACTAATGTAACGGTTTCTGACTTGGAGCATGTATATTTTATAGTTAAAGTTTCAGGGTGTTATGTGTTTAATTGATGAATATGATGAATTGCCATATTCAATACAATATTAGNGGGGGGGGCGTACGCCCATAACGCCCTCACCTGGAGCCGCCCCTGACGTAGAAATTAGTCCTATCGGGGGAAATTGAAAAACATACCTATTTACAGATTTTGGCAGTGAATACGAGGATAGTTAGTTAAGGTAAATAAACGTGTGCCGGTTTTTTCATTATGTTTTATTTCACGTACACTTATTTGTGAAAAAGATGAAGGACAATAAAATACATTTTACTTAATTAAAGCACGGATCTAATTCCGTGATTAAAGTAAAATTATCTTAAGGTTAAAAAAATCACTTTAGTTAATTTGAAAGTCCCTTAAGATGAAGCTAGTATTTAAATGCTGACACACTCTCCTTCTATTTTATTATATATACATGTATTCTATCATACACTGATCTGAAGGAGAGTGTCAGTTTATTGGACGTATGTTTTAGTGCTGTCACGGAATTAGATTAGCCTAGCTATCTAATCCGTGGTGCTGTGCATAACATGTTTACTGGTTTTGTCTTTTTTTAACTCCGTCGGTCGAGTTTTTGACAGCAATCCATTTGCCTAAAAAACACCTTTTATTGATTGTGAAGGATGTCACTGATCTAACAGGCGCAGTTCACGTGAACAGCACTCTTTGTGACTGTTCGTGACACCTCTAATATTAGGTTGTGAAATATTCGGTTTGTCAAGAGAAACCCGCATTAGTATTAGAAATAGTCTTTAAAATGTTTGCGGATAGCAGCTGGGTTTCAAGCTTTCGTGTAACTTTGACGTTCTTGACCTCTTGTCCAAGTTCTAGAGCGACACACGAACAGAATGTAAACAACCTTACATCATCCTGAACTTAATCAACAACTGACAGTTGTCACAATGTTCTCGTTAAGGAAGGTAGCGTTTACTGTAAGTAGTGCAAGGAACTTGTCCATGCGGGCTGTTCTTGAGGTAAATGCAGCGTCAGGTCATGCATTTGATAAACATGAGCAGAGCCAGACTCATTTTACCGCTATCGAAGGTGTCCAGGGCCATGCAAAACATATTTCCATTGAGGAATCACAACAGATTTTGGAAGAGGCCGTAAAATACTCTATACATGGTCCTAGTGTACAAGGAATTCAGGGTGGTCGTGACGAATTGGCTGCTTTAGAAAATGTATCTGCTGCCGTTGATACTGTCGCTGACTCTGAAATTCCAGAAAATATGAAAACGTATTCCTGCTCAAGAAACATCAATTTACATGGCTGTATGCAGACGAATGTTCCTGAACCTTATGCTGTCAAAGCTGATCACTATGCAGTACAGCTTGATCATGGTACCCCACAAAACATGCCAGGAAATGGTAAAAAGCTATACCAGAAATATATATCTGGTGGTAGAAATGACGTTAATATTCCAAACCAGAGACGTTCTTTTCATGTAGGTGTCCAACGTTTGTCACAAGCTGCACAGTTTAGTTACAAAGATGCAGTGTTTGACAATGATCCTAGCCCACAGGGTATTCAAGGTGATGATTGTGTCCAACATAAATTATGGATGGAGACTTGTTTAAGATTTGGACTTCCGAACTGTGATGAACAATATCAGAGCATTCAATCTGGTAGAAAAACTCTAGCTCAGGTTTTTGCGGAACAAGAGGAAATTATTCGAAGTGTAGCTGAAAGTTACAGAAAAAATACTAGGAGCCATCCAGCCATTACATCCCCCGATGCTCTGATAGACGTTTCTTCATGTACACCAGAGGGTATCCAGGGGGAGGACTCCGTACAATTTAGACTGTGGGTAGAAAACTGTAACAGGTTCAGTTTGCACAAACATTTTAAAGAAAACCTTCCAGGATTGGAAACAGGAAGCAGGACTATGGCTGACATCATCAATGAACAGGGCCATATCATCCGCTCTATTGTAAAGAATCACCAACAGCAGAGGCATTATTCAACCTCGAAACAAAACCAGGAACCTCAAGAGGTCGGTAACAATCCACCCGCATCTACCCCATCTCCAAATACTGAGGACTCTTCTTCAAAGTATTCCAGAGCAAAGTTAAGGAAAGCTATTACAGAATATGGGTCTACTGTGATAGTTTTCCATGTAGGCATATCTTTGATGTCCCTTGGAGGGTTCTACGTTTTAGTGTCAAGGTACATTTGAGTTGGATGTAGATATTATTTTGGAATATATATACACACTGATGGATTATAACATTGAGTGCTTATAAACTTCTGTTGCTTTATGAATTTTCATAACACCTTAAATATACTAGAAATATTAATAGTGGATCGTTACAACAAATTCATAATTCTGCAAGTTTACTATTATACAAATATAACATCATGCACTTTGCTGTAGAATAGACACTAAATTTGATTTGGCCTGAAAACAACTAATGTTTCTACACACAGTGCAGTCAGTAACCTATTTAAACTAACATTTATAATCCAGAAATTTGATGGGTATAATCAGACATTCAGTTGGTTACAATGTCCATCTACTTACAGGAGGTTCGGTGCTCAAATTCCAGTCAGTACCATTAATACTAATTACATTTGTGTTCTCCTGTAACTGGAACAACACCATTAATATCAATAACATTTGTGTTCTCCTGTAACTGGAACAACACCATTAATATTAATTACATTTGTGTTCTCCTGTAACTGGTACAACTTCCAGCCAGCACCATAATATCAATTACATTTGTGTTTCCCTGTAACTGGTACAGCACCATTAGTATCAATTACATTTGTGTTTCCCTGTAACTGCATGAAACGCTTGTTATTGTTATGTAATAATTGACTGGAAAGTCTTGGATATATATATAAGTAGAACAGTGTAAGAAATCATTTCAAATAATAAGCAGCAATATATTTCTTCCTAAATGGTTTTTTAGCTATGTTATGTATAACAAAACCCAGTTTAAATAGTTGTAACTTTATATTGTTTAAAAATCTAGTCCCTTTCCTGTTCCTTGTGTTTTGTTGGCAGTGTTTATGCTTATCACTGCGTTTGAGTGAAGGTAGTGATGGTACGGGGGACGTGCATTGGGAGGGGTACCATGTTTATACTCGACTGCATAGACATACATATGTTTGTTCTCTAGATCTGGGCATTTGTGGTAAGTTATAACGACAGGACAATATTGGGAACATATACCCGGCTATGCTAATCACACTGACATACCTACAATGCTGCACCCATATGAACTTGCACCGGGAACCTTGGGTGTGAATAACTAGAATGACTCTACAATATCACGGGGCCTCGCGACATCTGACCTGTCTAAATATATCTGTCAATTATTTGATAAGAACGAACTCCATTAGTTTGTTTGTTTGTCAACAGATAAACATCATTTGCAAATATTGAAACACATACCCGGCAACTGACAAAAACTATGTTGTCAAAAATATTTTTCTTTAATTTCATTATCAACTATGTGCATTTTTGTTTGCAGTTGTTATGCTGCATTGAAGAGAGTTTCAATAGAACATTCAAATCAATGATCACTAGCACTCCACCACTAGGTTGTGGGTTTGTGGGGCAGTTGTGAGGTACTGGCCTTAATTGGTGCTTTTTTTCACTGGGAACTCCTTTTTATCCATCGCAAAATCCTGGCATATCCTTAAATGACCATAGCTGATATTAGAATGTAAATCACAAACAGAACAATAATCCCGAACAACCTTTAATATAACACCCTGATTAACTCGTTAGAAAAGGAATGGTACTGATAGATATATTCCCTTGTCACCTTACTTGAGCCACCACAAACATTACTCAGCAATGTATAGAGAGTCAGATTGACAGAATCCTAGTGCTAATCATTCTAATCACAAGCATGAGCTAACATTGTTATAACCTTCACCCAATAGCTATAGGAATTACAAACATAACCAAATGTGTTATAGTTCGACATAATTTGGTGGAGAATTTCAAAAAAAAAAAATCCTACTGTAAGCTAAGTAGTTTATCAGATGTTGTGTACAACAAATAGTTTCTATTAATTGTTTTGTTTCTTTATCTACAGTGGCCTTGATGTTGTTGGACTTTTGACCAAGCTTGGGATAGGAGAGAGCATTTTTCAGTCCAAGTTGGCTGCCGGAGCTAGCACCTTTGTCGTTGCCTACGCTGTTCACAAAGTATTCGCACCTGTTCGGATTGGAATCACACTGACATCAACACCATTCATCGTACAGTATCTACGTAGAGTCGGTGTCCTCAAGGCTCCCCCCAAGGCTCCTCCCAAGGCTCCCCCTAAACCTAACTGATCGTTCTATTTGACAGGATTAGGGATAGAATATCCCTTTCTAACATGATATGTCCCATCTTAGCTAGCCAAGTGTACTTCGTGTAAGTGGAGTGTATACGAGGCGAACACTTGGCTAACGAAGATAGATATGTTCATATAATTGATTTAGTACTATATAAATCGCCATACATAAGCTTGTTTTGATTTTCAGCCCAGGAGGAACTTGTTCTCCAGCTGGAGAAGTTTGACAATACACTTCTTATCAGTCAACATCACTAGTACACATTCTTTAATTGAACTATTTATAAAACTGCCAAGGATTCATTTAGTATGGACTACTTTGTATATTTATTTTCTGAAAGTTATCTGCTATTTTTCTCAACTAAGTTGCCTTGTAAAGTACTCACATCTGCTGTTTTATAGAATACTCAAACTTAAAGAATACTGTTATAGTGAGTAGAGAAAACTATTATTAGATATGTTGACTGATTAAGATGTATATTCATGCATGTGTGTTTTATTAAAGTGTACATACTCGGCGCCTTTAAAACATTATTCCCAAATTGCTATAATAATATTGTGTAAATGCTATTCATTTTTGTTTATCATTCCAATGTGTACCCAGGTTATCATTGTATTATAATAACCATTAATGTTTCTGACTGTGACCCTCTTGTGGAAGGGAGGAACATGTCACAGAATTATAGTAGCATATAGCCTTAAGTGACAGATATGTATAAGCTCAACATGTCACAGAATTAAAGTAGCATATAGTCTTAAGTGACAGATATGTAAACTTGTTAGGACAATATTTAGTGTCATTCTTTACATTGAGTAGAATACATCCTGGTACAAAGATATACCTTAAATGAGAAGGAAATAAAACAAGCAGATATATTTAAACCTTAATTTCAAAAGTAGGATCATGACCAGTTCATCAAGGAATTTTACATTATGCTTATAAGTGATTGATATTCTAACTAACTAGGAGGGCTATATTTTCTAAACTAGTTTAGTTCATGCAATGAATATAAAAACTAGTGTCAAAATCTTAAAGTTTACCATTTCATGCCCATTTAATTTAGAAAACTGACAAGTGTATACATGTTCCAATTTGTGCTTTTTAATTTGACTCTTTGTGTACATCTTCCATTATGTGTGTATATAATTGTTTTTGTGATAGGTGAATTTTCTAGAGGTTGTAACCAGAACTTTATTGAAATATAATTGATTAGCTAATCAGATATTGATAAAAAAAAATCAATTAGGAGTAATGGTAATGAAATTTGAATGAAATACCTGTTACTTTAGTTAGAGCATCTGTATTTGTTTGAAGAAAGAAAGGTCAATATGTTCCAATCAATAAACTAGTATTGAGTCTTCAGTGTTATGTATTATTGCTTCTGTGGTTTATGTTTAGGTCACTTGGCCCGAGCCTTGGGCATTTAATTGTCTCCAACTTTTTCTTTAAAAGTTTACTCCTCCAGAGAATGTCTGGAGGGATTTTATGGTCATCCCTCTAATGATCTTATAAATGAACAAGAGATCCAAGAGGTATCTTGGTGCCCACCATTGTACCATCTTCATTAGTTCTTTGTCAGTTCGATCTTTTCTCTTCTTTCCTCTAATCTGTTTGATCCAGTCATGTTAACAGTAAATGCACCTTGAGGTAACTTTTGATCTAAACTTAATACTGATGTGTATGAAATCCAACCTTCAAAGTGAGTTTGTCATTTAACATATTTACTAGTACAATTCTTAATGTGAAAGAAATAGAATCGATCATTGCAATATGAGAAAGATCTGTTTTTATGATCAGTCTCAAAATATTACATGCACAATGAGGTATCAAGGGGCACCTACATATCAAATTTGAGAAAGATCCCTCAAGTTATTCCTGAGAAATAGTACTAACAAACCTTCAACTGATCAGTTTCAAAAGTAAACATGAACAATAAAGAATAGTGGGGAACCTGCATAGCTGGCCCAAAATATATTTTTTGGGCAGTAAAAAATTTGAAGCACTGGCCCAAATGGCATATAGGTGGCCCAAATAATTTTGTGAAGAAATATTTCCACAGCATTTAACACAATGCTTCAGCACATTTAAATTATATATAACATGACAATGTTTGTAAAACAGAATAAAACATTATATTTTTAGGTCACCTGAGCTCTTTGCTCAAGTGACCTATTCTAATCGCTTTCCGTCCGTCGTCATGTGTAAACTTTTTACATTTTCAACTTCTTCTCAGGAACCAGTGGATAGATTTTTTTCAAACTTGGTCAGAATCATCCTTGGTAGATGTGGCTACAAAATTGTAAAATTGGGATTCCTACCCCAACCCCTGGGGCCAGGGTAGGGCCCCAAAGGGAAAATTTACCAATATTTCAAAAATCTTCTTCTCCAGACTCCGAGGTACTACATCCAATTTCAGTGCATAAAAAGAAAGATCATTAGGGGCTTTATTTAAATTGTAAATTTCAGGACCCCCGAGCTATCAATTCTCCCTTGGGGAGGGGGTAAAGTTTACTATAGTTTATATAGGGAAATAACACTTTTGGGTATATTTTGACAACTTTCGGAAGGAAATTATTTTTACTTGGTGAGAATTATCCTTGGAGGAAGATGGTTTCAAAATGTAAAATTGGGATTCCTACCCCAACCCCTGGGGCCTGGGTGTATGAAAATTAATCAATATTTCAAAAATCTTCTTCTCCAGACTCAGAGGTACTACAGTGATTTTCTCTGCATGAAAAGAAAGATCATCAGGGGCTTTATTTAAATTGTAAATTTCAGGACCCCCAAGGTATCCGTTCTCCATCGGGGAGGGGGTAAAGTTTACTATAGTTTATATAGGGAAATAACACTTTTGGGTATATTTTGACAACTTTCTGTAGGAAATTATTTTTACTTGGTGAGAATTATCCTTGGAGG
>NW_018408772.1:459136-469499 GCF_002113885.1 Mizuhopecten yessoensis | reverse complement strand
GATCATTCCTACCAACTTTCAGTTCAATCGGCCCAGCAGAACTTGACTTTAAGTTTGAAATGTAAAATGTTAACGGACGACGGACGACGACGGACGAAAACGGATAGCAATAGGTCACTTGAGCTAAAGCTCAGGTGACCTAAAAATCTTCTTCTCCAGACTCGGAGGTACTACATTCAATTTCAGTGCATAAAAAGAAAGATAATCAGGGACTTTTTTTAAATTGTTAATCTCAGGACCCCCAAGCTATCCGTTCTCCCTTGGGGAGGGGGTAAAGTTTACTACAGTTTATATAGGGAAATAACACTTTTGGGTATATTTTATCCATTTTCAGCAGAAAATTACTCAAACTTAGTCAGAATCATCTTTGGTGAATGAGGGTATTACATTGTGAAATTAGGATTCCTGCCCAATCTCGATTAATTTTCACTTTGGGATCAAACTATTTTTGGTGGGCCAGTGACTACCTCACTTTTGACAACATTTGGTCGCCAGAGCAAGACTTGAATCGCCATTGGCGAGCGGAAGACTGTCCATTTCAGGCACTGCTGCACAACAAGGGAACAAGGGGAACCTACATATAAAATTTGAGAAAGATCCCTCCCGTACTTTCCAAGAAATAGCGGTAACAAACCTTCACTATCAAAATCCAAGATGGCTGCCTGTCGGTCATGTTGTTTATCCAATCAGTCTCAAAAGTTGCCCTGCACAACTAAGGACAAAGGGGAACCTACATTTAAAATTTGAGAAAGATCCCTCTGGTACTTTCCATAGAAATAGCGATAACAAACTTTCACTATCAAAATCCAAGATGGCTAGCCGCCTGTCGGCCATGTTGTTTAACTAATCAGTCTCAAAAAATGCACTGCACAGCTAGGGACCAAGGGGAACATACATATAAAATTTGAGAAAGATGCCTCTAGTGCTTCCCGAGGAAATAGCGATAACAAACTTTCACTATCAAAATCCAAGATGGCTGCCTGTCGACCATGTTGTTTATCCGATCAGTCTCAAAAGTTGCCCTGCACAGCTAAGGACCAACAGGAACCTACATATAAAATTTGAGAAAGATCCCTCTGGTACTTCTTGAGAAATACAGATAACAAGAATTGTTTAAGGACGGATGACGGATTTAAATAGAATAGAAAATGTACATTAATGTGTAAAAAACTTCGATAAAATTTGATGTGGACCATTCTTGAGTGGAAATAATTAAGGTTGTATAAATACAATGTAAATGTGCCGAGCCCCTCCTGCCCACACAATTCCAATAACCCAGGTGGAGTATAAAAATGGTCTGGGGTGGGTGTTGCAGTATCTGTGCTGTAGCATTCAAGCGAGGTGGCACTATAAATGATACCGTTGGAAGCACGGTCCCACTACAAACAGAACACAATACATCTCCAGCATACAAGCAGGCATACACACATAGGGAGATATTAGGCAGGTGGCAGAGGACTAGTAGTTAGTGCCTGATAAGGCAGCTCCTGCGAATTCCTCAATATTGTATTGATTAATATAAAAACGCTAATTGTATTGACTGTATAAAATTATATATCTATTTACTGTAAAGCACTTTAGAGTGGCTTATGTTAGCTAGATAGGGCGCTATATCAAAAGTTGTATGTTGTTGCTATCTATGTGGAAGGCCAAAGTGGTAACCACTCTATCAAATTCACCTATGTGCACCATATGATAGAATCCATGAATTTCTTCTTGATATAATGAAGTGACAAACAAAATGCGTAAATAAATGGAGATTTAATAATGATAATTTGTTGTCAGGATTTATAATCATGCATATTGTTTATTTGAGAACAGTCTGTTGCCACACTCTCCACGATGACTGAACTCCCGTTGTACAGTGTTTCCTGCTGTAAACAAAGTTCCAGGGACGCCTCTGTGTCCAGCAATGTACCACAGCTATGCAGGAACATCCGTAATTTCTGAAACATACAATAACCATATAAGTGTGAGACGTAAGATCATATTTAATCATTGTCCAAAATTTTTAAAAAAAATCGTAGAATAAGACAAAATCTTTATTTCATCATCATCTATCATATCTTAGAGCTACAGGGCAACAACTGATATCACAAACTGACTTTTCCTGGAACATTTACAACTTCCATCAACAGAAACCACTCGACCATTCATAAACTTTCCACGTGTGAAATGTACAACAAGTTGAATGAGGTCCTTACCTGTTTACTGCCTGTGTTGTTAGTATTCACAATGTTATTGAAATCAGCAACACTGTCAATAACTCTTCCTACTGTCCAAGTCTGAAATACACAGAATCAGTACATTAACATTCATCTTTCCATATGAGCAATCCTCATAATCAAATATTGTTTTAATGTCACGGTACTGTCATAATCATTCTTTTGTGCCTCTTTGTATTTTGGCACCAATTTGTAAGAGCAGATCACTGTAAAATACAACTATAAAAGTATGCATTCTACCCTTTTTTAAGTCTTCATTTAGCCTCAAGTGATAAATCAAGTAAAAATGTTTTGATTTGGGCTTTTTAAGGGGAATTGCAGGAAAAGATTATTCTCTTTTAAAACACGTTTTTATATATAGATATATGTTTATTTCATCACAGAAAAACAATACATACATACTGTATCTCCAAACTTTCAATGACAATTTGATTCTTTGTTGACATTTAATTCTATTTATGAAAATGAATCACGTTTTGGCCTCCAAACTATGTATCTGATTTACAATTACCTTGGAGAAGAACATAGGTTTGGTTTTCTGCTTGCTGTCCTTGGGTAGGTAGACAAGGAAGAAGACCCTGCTATCCTGAGGAATGCCCTTGTCTCCTACAGCGTGCATCTTCAGCTTCATCAACACCACCTTGGCTGCCGTCTTACTTGATTTACCTCCTTTCAAAGGTGCAGGTGATGCTTTGACAGGTTTTGATGCTGTGAATTAGGACATAAAACTTCAAAAACCATTAAGAACTTTAAAAAAAAAATAACTACAATAATTCAAATACAATATTTTCCTCAAAAGGAATATTTCTTATCTTGAAATTAGTATTTTTGTATATCGAAATGCCTATAATTTGTTTATATTAGTTAATATATTGAGATAAAGTGAAATTTTTGTCTATCTTAGCGTTTTGGTTAAAAATTTGTCTATAGATACATGAAGTTTCTTTCTAAGCATGTTTTATTAAATAGCAACATGACTATTACATCTACCAAGATTCAAGAAGCTTTATTTAACGTCGCATATACATGTAACATAATAACATTAGCACTGTAGTGCTATTCTTGCGACAAAACATATATATTTTTAACAAGGATCACAGTACTTATGAATAAATATAAAAACAGGACAACAATTCAAATTAGATATGCTAAAATTATACAGTAGAGCATATAATATCACATTTGAATGTCACACAAGTGTTGCAAAAGACAAGTTAAGACACTATACTAGTGTAATGTACATATATGCTAATGTAGCAAAGTGTAAAAATTTACAGGATATACACTGATATAGTGTGAATTAAAAAGAGACAATGAAGTCATAAATAGAAACAGAGCTATAATTATGATATTGTAAAAAAGTAATGATCTTTTAAATAATGGAGCTCAAATCTAAAATAAATATCAATTATATAATAAGTATATTACTGAAGTATATTAAATCAAATAACACAAGCAGCAGTGAAATTAAATAGTTGTAGTATAAAACATGTAGATAGATTCCAAAGGGGGACAACTCACACTATATGGAGTGTGCAGATAGCACATGAGCAGACATTTTTGTTCCAGGTGCGGAGCAGCCCACGAAACGACTTATAGTTTTCAGCTAATTGAAGTTCATTTGGTAGGCTGTTCCACACCTGGGAAGCGACAAATCAGAAAGATCTCTTACCATATGTGGAGGTGTTCACCTTTGGAATCTTTACCAGATTATCTTGTCTCAGGTTGTAAAAAAAATCTTTCCTCTCAACAAGATTTTATAAAATAGCAAAATATTCTCATTAAATATTATATTGCACTAAAAATATTTCTCTCGCAAACTTTGTTGGCTCCATCTGTTGAAACTACCAGCAAAATATTATTATAAGATTCTATGCTTTTTTATTCTTCTTCAGAAGTTGCTTGACATATTTTTCCCTGTGATCTTGTCAGTAGGACAATGTCATTTTCCTTCTCAAATTGGTTAGCTCTATTTCAAAAAGCTACCAGCCAAATCTTATGAATCCATTCCTTTTAGTTCTCAAGAACAAATCCATTAAAATGTTGTTGACCTCTGTGACCTCTAAAGTAGGTTGAGGTCATTTTCATTTGCAAACTTTGGTGAGCTCTATCCCGGGAAGTCACCAGCCAAATATTATAATTTTATGCCTTTTAATTCTTCAGAAGAAGCTGTTTGAACTGTTTGACATATTTGAACGCTGTGACCTTGAAAGTAGGTCAAGGTCATTTTCATTCGCAAACTTTGTTTGGCTCTTTCCCAGGAAGCCACCTGCCAAATATTAAGATTTTATAACTACCAGTTCTTCAGAAGAAGTCGTTTAAAGTGTTTGACATATCTGCCTCATGTGACCTTAAAAGAAGGTCAAGGTCATTTTCATTCTCAAACTTTGTTCGGCTCTTTCCTAGGAAGCTACAAGCCAAATATAGAGATTATATACCTTTCAGTTCTTCAGAAGAAGTCGTTTGAAGTGTCTGACACATTTGACTCCTGTGACCTTGAAAGAAGGTCAAGGTCATTTTCATTCTCAAACTTTGTCGGGCTCTATCCAAGGAAGCCATCAATCAAAAATAAAGATTCTATACCTTTCAGTTCTTCAGAAGAAGTCATTTGAAGCTTTTGACATATATGACCCCTGTGACCTTGAAAGTAGGTCAAACTAGTTTTCATTCTCAAACTTTGTTGGGCTCTATCCCAGGAAGCCACCAGCCAAATATAAAGATTCTATACCTTTCAGTTCTTCAGAAGAAGTCGTTTGAAGTGTTTGACACATTTGACCCCTGTGACCTTGAAAGAAGGTCAAGGTCATTTTCATTCTCAAACTTTGTTGGGCTCTATCCCAGGAAGCCATCAGCCAAATATGAAGATTCTATACCTTTTAGTTCTTTAGAAGAAGTCGTTTGAAGTTTTTGACATATTTGACCCCTGTGACCTTGAAAACAGGTCAATTTCATTTTCGTTTTCAAACTTTGTAGGGCTCCTACCAACGAAGCTTTCAGCCAAATATTATGACTCTAGGCCTGTCCGTTCTTCAGAAGAAGTTGTTTAAAGGAAAAGTTGACGGATGAGGACGGACGGACGGACGGACGGACGGACGGACGACGGACGACAGACGACGGACGGACGACGGACACCGCGCCACGGCATAAGCTAAGCCAGGTGAGCTAAAAACCTCAGAGGCCATATCTTTCATACGTTTTACATGTAAAAAATCAAGTTTGTGTTTTCTAAGAATATCAATGACTGGGGAAACATAATCATTTTCAATAGACAAAGTGCTCGTTCCTGAACTTTTTCCATTTTTCGAGTATTTGTCAATGTACAAAAGTGCCAGGCAAGTGGACAATAGTTAAAATTTGATAGAATAAAAGACTTAAAATGGTAATTTTTCCTTTCTTTGTAAGATTGTTTCCCAGTCTTTTTAAAACAGCAAGTTGTTTAGCAGCATTTCTGCAAAGGCGAGATATATGTACATCAAATTTAAGAAGATAGTCAATATCCACACCTAAAAGTTTCACACTGTCTTCACAAATAATCTCAAGGCTTTCAATATTAAAAGATTTGATAGTGTTACTATTCTTTTTGCCAAAACATATTGCCTGACATTTCTCTGGATTGGCTTTCATACCATTAAGATCAAACCATTCTATAAGAACTTTGCTCTCTTTTTCTAATCAATCATTCAAATATACATAATTGTCACAAATCTTAGAGAGCGTGTTGTCATCTGTACCAGGTACAAATATGCATATATTACAAAAGGATGGGAAATCAATCTGTATAGAGGATGTTGAATGTATATTATGAGAGCTCAGTTTTCTTATATTGTTAACTAATTGATATTCCGATTTTGCGTATTGCAGAGTTATCTTCTCTTGGGAGCAGGTATTGATTGTTACGTCACTTGTTTGTGAGAGTAACCTCATTAATTTTTGAGAAAACAACGTAATTTTCTCGCACAAACCAATGACATAATAATCAATACCTGCTTCCAAGAGAAGATAACTCTGCAATACGCAAAGACGGAATAGTCACTTCCAAAGTTGCTAATACTGTTTTCAGAATCGGTAGTGAGCAACACAAATAAGGTCCTGATTTATCTTTACACCAAGGTATTTGTATCAGAAATTTGGGTATGGTCCAAGTAACATATGATCAAAGCTTTTAACTAACTGGTTTAAATGCAAAATTAAATTTTGATAAAAGAAAATCCTACACAATTACCTACCAATGATTTGACGGACATGTTCTGCAGTTTTTGTTTTATCTTCTTTCAATTCCAACTTCTCACAATTATGATCTGATTGATGACGATGGCTAGAAATAAACAAGTATAATAGAACCTTGTCATGGAAAAGTTATCCATGTTATTAAATTGCAACACATCATAGATTTTATGAACAATGATACTAAAATATCAAATCGGATATGGATTTCTTGCCAACTAGATCAGGATATTTGTATTTCCGGCGTCGCTGGAAAATTCTAGCCAACCCACAGGGCTGTATCGCTTACATGCACAGACTGACAGGGGAATTATAGTGACCTTTCGGGGTCACGCTATTGTTAATGACGTCATTTTATAACGTTTTTGGGTCAGTCAGGGTCACTGACGTCATAAAAAATTGCCATCCAGGCTTCATATGCAAATGAGAAATGTGTGGACATTTTATAACTTTACTAGAAGAGCAGCTGTTTTTACAGGTTTTAGGTAATAAGCATGAAATAGAATCCATCCCTGATGAGAGGTATGGATAAGGTAATTCAAACCCTCGGGATAAAAGCCTCGGATCTCCTGCTCAATATTTTATCCCTTGAATTACCTTATCCATACCTCACATCAGAGATGGATTCTATTGGTGTATACTCAGATAAGCTCAGATACCGGGACACACCAACCCATCAAGGGAAAACAGAAAACAAAAGAAGATCAGAAAGACCTGAGAACACTGACAAAGAGGTATAAGAAGTAGACAAGAGAAACCAACATTATAGGAACTGAGGGTGGATTTCAGAAGAAAGCTTAAGGTCCTGAAAAAGGAAGAGGAAAGCAGGAAAAGAAGGAAAGAATTAGCAAGAGCAAGGACAAGATTTACTCTAACACATTCCTATTCACATCCAAATGGCTTGGAAAGAAGACATCTGAAGGCTGCGGAATACGCTGGAGGAAGTAGATCATTTGAAAAGGGTGCACAAAAATCGAAGGAGGGATGAAAATCATGGAGAGTGCAGAAAGCTGGCATCACCAGAGCGGAGCTATGAAACAACATGGCAAGAGGTGAACGAAGTTATCACAATCAAAGGAGATATCAACCCAATGGAATACCTTACAAGTCCCAGGCTTACGGTCAGTACGGAGAGGCTATGGAGGATGTGAAGACATAACAGCAAAGGCCATATCAACCCAATGGAATACCTTATAAGTATACAAGTCCCAGGTTTACGGTCAGTAAGGCTATGGAGGATGTGAAGGTATTACAGCAAAGGCCATATCAACCCAATGGAATTCCTTATAAGGTATACAAGTCCCAGGCTTACAGTCAGTACTGAGAGGCTATGGAGGATGTGAAGGCATTACAGCAAAGGCCATATCAACCCAACGGTATACCTTATAAGTATACAAGTCCGAGGCTTACGGTCAGTACGGAGAGGCTATGAAGGATGTGAAGGTATTACAGCAAAGGCCATATCAACCCAACGGTAAACCTTATAAGTATACAAGTCCCAGGCTTACTGTCAGTACGGAGAGGCTATGGAGGATGTGAAGGTATTAAAGCAAAGGCCATATCAACCTAATGGAATTCCTTATAAGTATACAAGTCCCAGGTTTACGGACAGTAAGGCTATGGAGGATGTGAAGGTATTACAGAAAAGGCCATATCAACCCAATGGAATACCTTATAAGGTATAAAAGTCCCAGGCTTAAGGTCAGTACGGAGAGGCTATGGAGGATGTGCAGGTATTACAGCAAAGGCCATATCAACCCAATAGAATACCTTATAAGTATACAAGTCCCAGGTTTACGGACAGTAAGGCTATGGAGGATGTGAAGGTATTACAGAAAAGGCCATATCAACCCAATGGAATACCTATAAGTATACAAGTCCCAGGCTTACGGTCAGTCCGGAGAGGCTATGGAGGATGTGAAGACATAGCAGCAAAGGCCATATCAACCCAATGGAATGCCTTATAAGTATACAAGTCCCAGGCTTACAGTCAGTACTGAGAGGCTATGGAGGATGTGAAGGCATTACAGCAAAGGCCATATCAACCCAACGGAAAACCTTATAAGTATACAAGTCCCAGGCTTACGGTCAGTTCGGAGAGGCTATGGAGGATGTGAAGACATAGCAGCAAAGGCCATATCAACCCAATGGAATTCCTTATAAGGTATACAAGTCCCAGGCTTACAGTCAGTAAGGCTATGGAGGATGTGAAGGGATTACAGCAAAGGCCATATCAACCCAATGGAATACCTTATAAGGTATACAAGTCCCAGGCTTAAGGTCAGTACGGAGAGGCTATGGAGGATGTGAAGGTATTACAGCAAAGGCCATATCAGCCCAATGGAATACCTTACAAGTATACAAGTCCCAGGCTTACAGTCAGTTCGGAGAGGCTATGGAGGATGTGAAGGTATTACAGCAAAGGGAGAATCTGTGGAAGGTTGCTTCATTACAAACGGGGATAGTTCAAGAAAGATATCAGTTTCGGACAATTTTGCCGCTCAATGTCAAAGACAAGATATTTCTTGCTGTCCTAGCAAAAAGAATGACCAACTACCTACACAGCAATAAATACAATGACATCTCAATTCAAAAAGGAGGAGTTCCTGGCGTATATCGGGCTGTTTTGAGCATCACTTTGAACATTTTGTTGGATGCTTGGCATATGAATCACTCAACATTAAGAAAATAGAGCCGGTTGATTATGGATGATTGTCAAAGGCCTGATGGGCCTTCCAATCCAAAAAAGAATAAGGTTTCCCTTAATAACTCCATGATCAATTAACCTCAACCTCTCCAGAATAGTTTAGGAGGGGTGTATTGGAATCTCCCTGTCCAATCATCTGTCTATCAGGAAATAGTTCATTTTTTTCAGTTACATTCAAAATTGTTTAATGACAACAAAATCTAAACAAGAGGCCCAGGGGCCTTAATAGCTCACCTGGTATTTCATTTTCAATTAAAAACCTGCTGAAACTATACAGGTTTATCAAAGGAGTACAAGAAGCAAGAAGCAAAGTTGCAAGAAGAACTATGTATACTTGTAAATCTGTTTTGCTGCCTAAGACACCAAAACAATGAGTTTCCATGTTATGTCCCAAAGAGGTACATATATACCCTCCAGGGGCTGAGGAGGGGTTATGGGGGTGGGGCACATACTCTGTTGAAAACTTTTCCCAAAGATGCTTTAGAAGAAAATTGATTAAAAACCCTTCATTAGAAACAAAAATTGCACGGAAGTAGATATGTCGCCTGCGCAGGAAGCTGGGAGATTGTGCTTAGCACTGCATGAAGTTTGAGATTGATCGGCCCAAGGAAACTCAAGTTATCACACGAAAACAGATTTTCTATTGATAGTAACCGTGACCTTGACCTTTGACCTCCGGACCTGAAAAGCAATCCCAAGCAAGCACTTTTGGTAAGGAAGCACTGCATGAAGTTTGAGTTTGATCGACCTAAGGAAATTCAAGTTATCGCATGAAAACAGATTTTCTATTTATAGTAAGTGACCTTGACCTTTCACCTTCGGACCTGAAAAGCAATCCCAAGCAAGCATTTTTGGTAAGGAAGCACTGCATGAAGTTTGAGTTTGATCGGCCTAAGGAAACTCAAGTTATCACACGAAAACAGATTTTCTATTGATAGTAACAGTGACCTTGACCTTTGACCTTCGGACCTGAAAAGCAATCCCAAGCAAGCACTTTTGGTAAGGAAGCACTGCATGAAGTTTGAGTTTGATCGGCCCAAGGAAACTCAAGTTATCGCACGAAAACCTCTGTGCGGACGCCACCGCCACCGACGCCAGCTTTTCACAGAAACACAAAACGCAACACAAAAAGAAGAAAGATTATAATTTTCCTCTATTTCCCTTACTGGACCTCACATGCCCCCTTCTGCCCCAAAGGGGGGGGGGG